>NW_015400361.1:4126-6246 GCF_001527695.2 Protobothrops mucrosquamatus
AAAAAAAAAGATCTTGCAAAGTTGGAATTGATTGATTGAACTTTTTAGTCCCACCCAATCTGTCGTTACCACTGAAGCCATGTCCACCCAATGGGCCACGCCCACCCAATGGGCCACGCCCACCTGGCACTTGACGATGCATAAGTGAGTTTTGGGTTGCAGTTTGGGCACTCGGTCTCTAAAAGGTTCGCCATCACTGATCTAGCACTTCACTTTCCATACGGGGCTCTAATCTGCATTGGATGATCCTAAGCAATATTTTGCTAGCAAATGAGATTAAGGATATAATAATAATAATAATAATAATAATAATAATAATAATAATAGTGATGATGATGATGATGATGATGATGATGATGGAAGGGACCTTGGAGGTTATCAAGTCCAACCCCCTGCTCAGGCAGGTAACCCTATACCATTTCAGACAAATGGTCGTCCAGTTTCTTCTTTAAAACTTCCTGGAGGCAGGTTGTTCCACTGGTTAATTGTTCTAACTGTCAGGAAGTTTCTCCTTAGTTCTAGGTTGCTTCTCTCTTTGGTTAGTTTTCATCCATTGCTTCTTGTCCTGCCTTCAGGCACTTTGGAGAATAGCTTGACTCCCTCTTCTTTGTGGCAGCCCCTGAGATATTGGAACACTGCTATCATGTCCCCCCTCGTCCTTCTTTTCATTAAACTAGACATACCCAATTCCAGCAACCGTTCCTTAAATGTTTTAGCCTCCAGTCCCCTAATCATCTTTGTTGCTCTTTTCTGTACTTTTTCTAGAGTCTCAACATATTGCGTAATGGTTTGCACACTTTGTCAAGTCTCCTTTCTTTGGCTTTGGAATATAAACTGACCCTTCCAGTCTGTTGGCCACTGTATGTTCTCCAGGTTTTCTGGCAGATGGGAAGCGGAGAATTTTTTTTTTATCCAGCCTTAACGATTTCAGAAGCCTTGGTAGTTATGCCATGTTTAAATATACTACTTAATTTTTGGTACTTTGGTGAGCAATTTTATCATGGAACCTTCTATACTTTCTGGATATATCCCCAGTATTCCAATTCATTAATAATTGCCCGGTAATCCATCTCAGCTGTAAAGGAGAAAAAAAACTTGCTTATCTCCTGTTGGGGATTTTCTTCTGTCATTTACAACATACCATAATTTCACTTGTCCTTTACTTCTACCCTGCTTTTCATTAGATGGGCTTCACAAGAAAAAAAAAACCTTTTCTTTCATAATTTTTTTTCTTAATGGATAAAACTTAAAGCTTAAAATACAATGACAGTGTTCCAGTTCATGTACATCTCAGATGAAATTATCGTTTTTTGTTTTCAATACAAAACAATGTGCACATATCAGCATAGGGTATCTCACCATTAATGCTTTATTTTTTGAAAGCAAATGAGTTAGTTGATTTTTATTTTTATCTTGTTTTCTTCCGTGCTGTATGTGCACCTTGTTTCTCACTTGCCTTCCCTATCATTTCTACTCAGTGTTCTGTCTGTTCAAGGACAAAACCCATTTATTGCACACAAACAGCTAAATGTTAACTATATCCAGGTCAAAGTAATCTGATTGGTAAAAATTGCTTCAAGTTTTAGCAGTTAAACCCAAGCTAAGATGTAATATTGAAGTGCAGCAATAAATTCATTGGGTTCTAACTCTGGCAATCTAGCAATTCTTCTTTTGATTCTTCTTTTAGAGCATGGATGGCAATTCATGGCAGGCTCCAAATTTATGGATATATTCTTCTGTTTTCTCAGTTCCTACTGAAAATCACAGTGACCTGATCTGCCCTCCCACCTCCATGAGATAACAAATGGAAGCAAATCTTTAATTGTAGTACATCTCTTTTGCGCACAGAATATTTCTGCTTCAGTTTTTGGCAGCTCAAGTTCACAAGATATCCTTAAGGACCCAATCACAAAAAAAAAATAAAAATGTACTGCTTATGGTTCCGCACCATGCAGATTCCTATGTTCATATGGAAATATACACATGCAATGCAGCCAAGGCTATTATGAAGTACTGGAGAGAGGCCCAAAGTACCCTACTTGTAACAAACTGATAGCAGAGCGGAGGATTGTAGTCTATGCTTTTCACCCCTAGTCTAAAGAAAGAGCCATTCATGCACG
>NW_015400361.1:12509-14603 GCF_001527695.2 Protobothrops mucrosquamatus
GTTATTATTATTGTTTTTAATAATTGTATTGTTTAAAAGAGAGTTAAAGGAGGTTACAGATATGTTATTTTAATAGTTGATTAATGTTAATTAGAGTATGATTATGTTATTGTTAACCCTGTGATTGGCACTGGGAAGTGAGGGGGGAGGGAGGGGGGTGGAAGGGTGGGAAGGGGAAAGGGGGGGATTTATATTGTAACATTTTATAAAATCTTTAATAAAAAAAACCAGAAATGTTGGGCTCAATTTGTGATCGTAAGTCGAGGAATGCCTGTATTTATTTATTTGTTTGTATCCCACCTTCATTATTTGTACAAACAATTCATGGCTTTTCCAGCAAGCGGGCCTGGCCTAGGGAGGATTTTAAATTGGGTTTATTTTTAAGAAAATTTTAAACAGCACAACTTTAAAATATTTGGTTTTAATTTGGTTTTATTTGGTGGGGATTGTAAATATGTTTTTGTTTTTAAATATGTTGTGAGCCGCCCTGAGTCCCGTTGGGAGAAGGGCGGGATATAAATAAAAAAAAAAAAAAAAAAGGGACGAAGCATATCCAACACATCTACCTCTACCTGTTTTCTCCACAACAACAACCCTGCAAAGTGAGTTGGGCTGAGAGAAAGTCACTGGCCCAGGGTCACCCAGCCCATTTTTCTGGCTAAGATGGGGTTCAGAGCTCAGGGCCTCCCACTTTCTAGCCTGGTACCTGAACCACTACTAGACCAAGCTGGCTCTCTCACTGGAATGCTCCAATGGAATGCTAAGAGCATTGCTCTTAGCATTCCATTCCCAGTCTCAATGGAGTTTGCTTAGTAATCAAGATGATGACAGAACCCTGAACATCTTGCTGGTAACCAGTCCTGCTGCCAAGCATGCCTTTCCAGCCACTTCTCCAAAGAAATTCTTCAAAAACAGATCAACAAAATTTCATTGATGCAGAAGATTCCCCAGCACAGTTCCATAGCTCAGTGCTACCACGATTATTAGCCCTAAGGATTCTTTAATTATTTACCATTGTTTATTGGTAGGCACCATGCAAACATAGCAAAGATCAAGGATTCATACTCCAAAGGAAATATAGAGTCATAAAATGCACTTGGGTATAGAAGCTTGTTTGTACAACCAACAGTCCCTTATATTTCTAACATCAAAGGCAAACACACCTTCAGTATCTCATTATAGAAGAACAACCTTCCACTTCAACTGAACTGAAAAAGCGCTAAATAGTTTTAAAGAATGTTTCCATTACATAAAATCAGCTTTAGTGAAGGTGTTAAAAACACTTCAAGAGTTCAACATATTCTGCTGGAACTCTTTGTTCACGCTACTCAATATTTCTTGCGTTTTACATTAAACATATGCAGCTCTCGTGATATTTTCTGTGGTTGTACATTAAGATAAAACAAGCTTTGTGTCAATAAGATTGGACTCACCAGTTGGGTGCTTCTTGGCCAAACAGAGGTTCATACTCTGCAGCATGGAAATCTACTTTGCACTTTTAATCTATCTGATCAATTCGCACAACATTATCTCTTCTCTGACTGGCAGAAGATCTCCAGGGTTGTAAAACTAGGTCTCCCATCAACTGCTACGGTAGTAGATCCTTGGGTAATTGGAGTCTGAAGGCAAAGTGTGTGCCTGCACCATCACTGAGCAATGATCTCTCCCTCCTAACTAAGGCCACCAGAACAACAGTGCAAATTGTTAAGAAGACTAATAATAAAGAATACAGTAATAAAGAAGAGATTAATCTCCTACTGAAAAATGTTCAGTATTTCTCCTCCTCCTCCTCACCTTCAGGTTTAGGTAAAGCTTTCTTTTCTTAGTAGACAGACAAACACTGCTGCAGAATGAGAACATTTTCTGAAATATGTTGGACATTTTTAAAATTAAATTTCTCTTTCAAGCTTCCTTGGAGAAGCATCTCTTTTTTCACTACTGGATACATTCTGAAAACTCACATGATTTTCAGAAATGGGAACTGATATACAGACTTTATTAAAGAACAGTGGAAAGAAACGTATAATACCACTGAAACAAGTCTACGTGCAAAACAAATACTGAAATATGGATATCAAAAGCCAATCTATATCT
>NW_015400362.1:0-2436 GCF_001527695.2 Protobothrops mucrosquamatus
CATGAGCTCTACAATTGTTGGAGACTGCTGTGCTAATGTCCATTTTTTGATTTTTACAAAATATTATATGTAGGCCTGCTTTTGTATCTAAGGTACATAAAGGATATTTCCAATCTGTAAGCAGCTACAAAATCGTCTAATTTGTTTCTGAGTTCAGCTCAGAGTCCTCATTAAACTATTACCATGAAATGTGTGTGTACGTGTATGTACGTGTGTGTGTGTGTGTATGTATGTATGTATATATATATATATATGCTACAGGACATTAAATTGATTTTGAAGGAACCAAACTAATCTCCAAAACTGAACATCACAACAAGAGAATAATTATGGAAGCCATCGAAATAGAAAAACACCCCCACAACATGAATAAGCGTGATGATACCTCCCGCCTACCAGACATCTGAAAACTAGCCCTAATCAACAAACAAGTCCTAGCCACGAAAACTGACACCAGACCCAGAACAACACAGTACGCTACCACCATTCACCCTCACCAGACCCAAACCCAAGCCCAAACCCATCCCTCAGACAAAATGCAACCACCATCCAGAAGCCAAACCATGACGACATCACCAGCTGCTGCACCTCCCTCCGACCCCCACACAAAGCAAATGGACACAAGCCATGAACACAGAGCTAGACCGCAAACCCGAGCCAAACCAAAGCCCGGTATGCTACATCACAGCCTTCTGCTCTGGACATCACATCACAGAACTCAGGAAGTTACAACACAGCCAACCACCCAGGATGTTGCAACACAAAACTCAGGATATCACTACACTAGATCTCAGGATGTAATCACACAACCCAGGTCGTTATAACACAAAAGACTAATGGGCACACAGCCAGCACCTCAACTACTCAGGATGTTATGAAACAGCTGAACAATCTGCAAACAATGGCTCCCACACAGCCAAACAATCCACCTACAGCAACTAAGCCAGCACTCCACACACCCCCACCAGTATTTATAGAGAGACGGCAGCTCCGATCACACTTTGCTTGCATAGGCACGAAGCCGAAGACCCCAACCTGAAGATGACCTCATCGAAACATCGCCAAGATACTCTCAACCTTACACGGGAAAAGACCCAAATACGCCAAGACCCCTTCACGGGTCTTTTCCCGTGTAAGATTGAGAGTATCTTGGTGACGTTTCGATGAGGTCCCACTCGTCATCTTCAGGCTGGGGTCTTTGGCTTCGTGCTCGTGCGAGCAAAGTGTGATCGGAGCTGCCGTCTCTCTATAAATATTGGTGAGGGTGTGTGGAGTGCTGGCTTAGTTGCTGTAGGTGGATTGGTTGGCTGTGTGGGAGCTATGTTTGCGGATTGTTCAGCTATTTCGTAACATCCTGAGTAGTTGAGGTGCTGGCTGTGTGCCCATTAGTCTTTTGTGTTATAACGACCTGGGTAATGGGTTGTGTGATTACATCCTGAGATCTAGTGTAGTGATATCCTGAGTTTTGTGTTGCAACATCCTGGGTGGTTGGCTGTGTTGTAACATCCTGAGCTTTAGCGTTGTAACCCCCTGAGTTCTATGATATTGGTGTCCCCTGCTCAGTCATGTCCAACTCTAGGTGGTGGTGGTCATTTCCGTTTCTTAGATGAGGGAGACAGCATTGTCTGAAGATGCTTACATGGTTATGTGGCCAGCATGACTATATGCCAAGGAGCACAGAATGCTGTTACCTTCCCACTAAAGTGGTACCTATTTATCTACTTGCAATTGCATGCTTTTGAACCCATAGCTTGGCAGGAGCTGGGGCAGTAACGGGTGCTCACCCCGTTAGACAGTACTTGGGTCTCAAACTTTAAAAGTTCTGTTAGAAATTTGATCTTTTGCTGAAACTTTCTGAAATTCCATAATTCTCCTACTGAAATGACTATGTTATTTTCTTTGTTCTATCTTTTTTACTGCTTGGTAAATCACCGTGGGAGTTCTTCTGGACTGAGAAGTGAGATATTAAATCTCACATATAAATAAATATTTCCTTTACAAATCAGTGTCACTCACTATTGTCTTTTATTCATACATATTCTGTGTTAATTATTGCCCTGTGGCTTTTAACTACTGGAAATTAATAGAATTTTCTCAGTTGGTGTCAGACTGGCCTGCTGAAATAGAAATGTTGTGCCCCTCCTTAAATCCTTACATTAATAAGAGACTTTAAGACAAACACATTTCTATAGTTTTTGTCACTGATTTCCATAACTTGGTTGATATTTACCTCTAAAGAGATTTCCTCAGTTTGGACTATAATTCTCATATGCCAATGATTCCTTAGAATTATGGGAATTATAGTTCAACACATGTAAACTGTAACTTGCCACCCGTGGAGAGTTATAGTTGCTATAATGAGATTATTCTCCTTCACACTGTAATTACTGTATATGAATTATATGAAATGATCCACACAGCTGTGATCTTCCAATG
>NW_015400362.1:4329-6245 GCF_001527695.2 Protobothrops mucrosquamatus
TGACTCTCTTATGAGGCTGAGGGAGAACAGGGCAAATAAGGAAGAAGGGAAAAGATTTTTGAAACAAAACCTTTCTAATAACATGTAGTCACCAGGAACAGCTTGGCTTGTGGGAAAGCTGATTTGGAGTAGAAGCAAAAAAAGGGAATAGAGAGGTCAATTCAGAAAAAGGCATAGAGCAATGCCCTAAGAGACATGGTCTTGATTTTGACAATGAAAATTGGCTTGACAGTGATTTACAGCATAACCCTATACAAATTTATTCACTTAGTCCCTAATAATTATAATTTGAGAGTCAGTTTGGTATTATGCTCAAGGCCCTGGGCTAGTAAACAGGAGACTATGCATTCTGGTCCCATCTTAGGCAAAAAGTCAGGCTAGGTGACCTTGGGCCAGTTACCCCCTCTCAACTCTAGGAAGAAGATAATGGAAAACCATATTGCTAAGAAAACTGGATGGACACCAGCAGTGTCATTATTGCCACTGCTGTTGTAGATAGGAGATCATTATACCAGAACCAAGGAAACACGTCAGTTATTCACATGAAATACCATTGAAGAATTAGCATCTCTGGTTATAATGGATGAATTATAAATCTGGCTTTACCATCCATTGATGGACAGTCTCAGTTACTTATCTATTCCTAGAAGATAATTGTTATAGGATGAATATGACTGCAAAAATTATAAGAGATTATCAAAAGAGATTATTATGTGAATCAATATAGGTTAAGAGCAGATGCAATAGTTATGGCAATAAATCAAAGTTTAAATGCTGGGTATGACTGAATTTCCTCTTCCTCACAGAAATGAAACAGGCAGTATGTTATAGGGCACATGTCTGTTTCTCCTTTGCTCTGATGAAGTGTCTATAGATTTATAAATGGGAAATGCAGATACATACACAGGGGGTGGTAATACTATTCTGATTTCCCTTAGTAATAATTCTATGCCTTGAAGCATGAGCATCAATTATCTGTTGTAGTATTTGTCTAAAATATTACCTTCTTGTCTTCCAATTTGTGTTAATCAAAAATCAATTAGACGATCTGTAGGACAGACAGGCAGAAGATTAGCAGACTGCATCCATGAACACAAGCTAGCAGTCAAAAGACACAATGAAAACATTTTAAACTCATAACACAGAGAGGCTCAATATAGTTTCAACTGGGAAACTGTGAGCATTCTGGGCCAAACTAAATTCAAAAATGCTAGGGAATTCCTTGAAGTCTAGCATTCAGACAAATCAGCCATCAATAGGCACATAGAGATAAACTCCATTGACACACCATTCCAAAAACAAAACCAATAAAAAAGCTAAGAAGGAAACAATAAGTCCAAAGCACATCATCTCCAGCAATCAAGTCATATAAGCAAGGATTTCCACCAGACAAGTAATCAAATAAGCAGAAAACAATACCCTAATCAAGAAACTACCAAGGAGAAAATACCAAGGAGAAAATCACACACTCCACTAACACTGGAAGTGTAAACTTCTGTATATAAACAGAGAGCGAATCTCACACTCAGTAGCACTTTCATTACTTGGGTAATGAAAGGTATGCAAGTAAACAACCAAGATCAGAGAGCAACAAGGATTCCACAAAATCCTTTTTTAATCTTTAAGGCTGTAAATATTTAAGTGTCTGTTCCATGTCTTCCTAAATGCATGCCTTGTTTGCTTTGTTTGCAGTCCCATCAAATCCGACATTTATTTATTATTTATTTATTATTTATTAATTTAATTTATATACCGCCCTTCTCCCGCAGGACTCAGGGCGGTGCACAGCGTATTAAAAACAATACAAATACAAAGCATAAAAATACAAACCCCTGTAAAACCAGATTAAAAAACCGAATATTAGAAGCTGTGTCTCTATTTAAAATTATTTTTAAAATCACCCTAAATAAAATCCT
>NW_015400363.1:2210-6245 GCF_001527695.2 Protobothrops mucrosquamatus
CTCCTTCTCCTTCTCCTTCTCCTTCTCCTTCTTCTCCTCCTCCTCCTCCTCCTCCTCCTCCTAATAGTCCTTGTTTCGGGGTGGTGATGTGGTGGAAGATAGGGTGCCATTTGCCGATTGCTGGGATGTGTCTCCTCATGGTTCATATGTGTGTGTATGTGGGTGTATGTATAATTTATTTCATTTATATTTTTGTCATGTTTGTGCAGTGTATACTGGAGGTGGTTAGTGTACATTTAAAGTAACAATAAAGTTATTATTCTATCCCTATTCTATTCTGTTCTGCTCTGTTCTCTTCTCTTCTGTTCCATTCTTATGGCTTGAGTTGGGAATTGGTTCCCAACATCCAGACATCCATCTGTGACAGACGGGGATATTTTGGATGGGACGACAACTGTGAGAAAAAGAACGGTGCTTCCTGCCTTCATCTAGGGTCACATGCCTGTCAGGACTGCCATCCTGCTGTGCCAGCCATGCTTCGCAAGCTGCCTTGCTTCGCAAGCTACACAACAGAAGGAGGGAGTGGTGGGGAGGGAGGGATAAGGGGGGGTTAACATTAGGGGAATCAAAACTACTCATTGTGCCATCCTGTGAAAGTTGCCGGCTGTTCCAAAGTCCCACCCTGAAATGCAGCATCCTGCAACTTGCCAATCCAGGGACTGTTAGCAAAGCAATTTGTTTGAATGTAATGGGACAGTTGAAGAAATGGAAGAGTTAACAAGATGCTTTGGGCATGAAAGTTCAGATCCAGCTTTGCTACCTTGCAACCACTTGGCTCTGGTAAAGTGTATTTTCGTTAACCGTGGATTCTAGAGTCTTTCTTTGCTAATCGACCAAGTTGGGACAGCTGACAATGCCACGTTATGATATGAGATTGTATTGTTTGGTTCAACATTGACTCTCTGTCTCTCTGTTTTTAGTGGTCCAGAACTTCATAACAGACGGGAACGTTATGGAGGACATGGTAGAAAAGGCAATGGACACTTGGGATAATGCCAGAACAATCAATGGTGTAGGAGAGTAAGTTGATTCACTTCCTCTGTGGTAGACAAAGGAAGAATCTGATGTTGGTCCCCAGCAGGTTTCCAGAGGTCCTAAGGGGTGAATCCTGAAATTTCCAGCCAATGGTTGAAGTCCCAAACAGATCTGGATTGAGGTCAATACCTTAGTTTCTATCAGAATGCCAGCCTACAGCAGCAGAAATAATGAAGAATGGGAAGGCTGAATCTTGGACCATAGATGACCATCCATCCCAAAAAGGAATCTGATTAGTGGCCACCTTGAAGGACATCAAGGACCAGGAGTCACTCAAGAGGGCCCCCATAGTGCTGGTCCAGTATATAGCTAGCTTAGGAATTAAGAACTGTGTGTAGAGCAAGTAGCATTTTAAGAGTTAAAATGCTGTCCCCTTAAGGGTAGCCTTTTGGGAAATGTAGTTTAGTTGTTACCTGTGTTCTAACTGGCCACTGGGAGGGACTTGTGTCTTTATTACGGGATATCCTGTTACGTGCCAGTCCTTTTATCTCTCTCCATGAATCCTAGCCACGAGGCTAGGAGTTTTATAGAATGGGGAAATCCATTATCCTTTTACCTGTGCGATGGCTCCCAATTACAATCTACATTTTAGAAGAACCTCTACAATAACTGTGAGTTAATGTCTTGAGGATGCCTGGAATAAAAGTAATTTTGTATGACTTATCCACGGAGTTAATCTGCCTGTTTCAAGTGAAACCCAGCAATCTCTTTGCTTGAGCCAGGAAACCCATCATTTTATTATTCCTCTGAGCATTTTTTGATTGGAAAGTTAGCAATGGGAGCACGACTGGGTTCAGTTCAGGGAAGAGAGATTTCATTGGGTTGATGATCTCCTCCGAGAACTTGTACGTGATTCTAAGTTGACTTCTACGTATAGGGTGATTAGTCCAGGTCATAGCCCATGGGCAAAATGTGTTCTGCTATTCTTCACACTGTTTTTTTTTAACCTTATAGGATGGAAATGAAAGAATTCCACCTCCCTGAAATTTGCACAGAGTTAATACCACCCAACGAAATACAGACGTCCATTATTACTAACCTCATCGTTGCTGAGAAAAGGTGAGTGAGGGCCCAGTTCTGTTCTTGGTCAAGGAACTGGGAGATGAATGTAGTCCATAAAGGCTTTGGGATGTTTGTGTGACTTATTCACTCAACTGAATGGAGATTCCTGCCTAGAATATAAGGAATAAGCCATGCAAAGGGTAAATGCAACCAATTTTGGTCACCATACTATAAAAAAGATGTTGAGACCTTGGGAAAAGTTCAGAGAAGAGCAACTAAGATGATCAAAGGTTTGGAGACTAAAACAGACCAACCTATCAAAAATAGTGCCATAAAAAACAGACTAGAAACACAAGTTAAGATAAGCAAGAAAATGGTAAGTGAGCACCTGTCCAGCCTAGACGAATTCAAATTGCCAGGACCAGATGGGCTACACCCCACGGTTCTCAAGGAACTGGCAGATGTGATCTCAGAACAACTGAACTATATTTTTCAAAGATCCTGGAGCACAGGGGAACTACTAGAGGACTGGAAAAGAACTGATGTAGTTCCCATCTTCAAAAAAGGGAAAAAAATGGACCCAGGAAATTACAGACCTATCAGCCTGGCCTCAATACCTGGGAAGATCCTGGAAAAGATAATCAAACAACGAATCAACGAACACCTAGAGGCAAACAAAGTCATTGCTAAAAGCCAACATGGGTTTGTCAAAAACAAATCATGCCAGACAAATCTTATTGCATTCTTTGACTAAGTGACAAAATTAGTGGATCAGAGGAAAGCTGTGGATATAATTTACTTGGACTTCAGTAAGGCATTTGATAAAGTAGACCACAACCTACTACTTGATAAGATAGAAAAATGTGGGTTAGACAGCATCACCACCAGATGGATCCGTAGCTGGCTGACCAACCGTACTCAGCGTGTGGTCCTCAATGGAACCACATCTACATGGAGGGAAGTGTGTAGTGGGGTGCCCCAGGGCTCTGTCCTAGGCCCAGTGCTCTTCAACATCTTCATCAATGATTTGGACGAGGGGATAGATGGGGAACTCATCAAATTTGCAGACGACACCAAGCTGGCAGGAATAGCCAACACTCCAGAAGACAGGCTTAGGATACAGAAGGATCTGGACAGACTTGAACACTGGGCGCTATCTTACAAAATGAAATTCAATGGTGAAAAAGTAAGGTTCTACATTTAGGCAAGAAAAACCAAATGTACAGATATAGTATAGGGGGTACCTTGGTCAATAGTAGTAACTGTGAGAGGGACCTCGGAGTCCTAGTAGACAATCATTTAAATATGAGCCAGAAGTGTGCTGCAGCTGTCAAAAAAAACCAACATAGTGCTATGCTGCATTAACAGAGAGATAGAATCAAGATCACGTGAAGTGTTAATACCACTTTACAATGCCTTGGTAAGGCCACATTTGGAATACTGCATCCAGTTTTGGTCACCACGATGTAAAAAAGATGTTGAGACTCTAGAAAGAGTACAGAGAAGAGCAACAAAGGTGATTAGGGGACTGGAAGCTGAAACATATAAGGAACGGTTGCTGGAATTGGGTATGTCTAGTTTAATGAAGAGAAGGACAAGGGGGAACATGATAGCAGTGTTCCATTATCTCAGGGGCTGCCCCAAAGAAGAGGGAGTCAAGCTATTCTCCAAAGCGCCTGAAGGCAGGAGAAGAAGCAACGGATGGAAACTAATCAAGGAGAGAAGCAACCTGGAACTAAGGAGAAACTTCCTGACAGTGAGAACAATTAACCAGTGGAACTACCTGCCTCCAGAAGCGATGAATGCTCCAACACAGGAAGTTTTTAAGAAGAGACTGGACAGCCATTTGTCCGAAATGGTATAGGGTTTCCTGCCTGAGCAGGGGGTTGGACTAGATGACCTCCAAGGTCCCTTCCAACTTTATTATTATTATTATTATTATTATTATTATTATTATTATTATTATTATTATTATTATTATTATTATTATTATTATTA
>NW_015400364.1:0-1171 GCF_001527695.2 Protobothrops mucrosquamatus
AAAAATGTGCAGCTATTACTGTGCTGTGTGGGTTCTGAGGAGATTTCAGACATCCTTCCCCTGTGGGAATTGAAATAAAAAAACATAGTTCAGATTCAACTCTTCCACCGTAAGCAGTTTCTTAAATTTATCGGTGATAGTAAACAAATAAATAGGTCAAGAAAGCTCTGCCTGGTATGAACCCAACTTGAAAGCCAAAAGCTAATCCTTGTTTGCCTACTATATTCAGGGTTACACACATCTGTTGCAATTGTACATATTCTTCCAATAAAGGGATGCATTTGCATGTCAAGCTAGGAAGAGTGCAGGGAAGAGCAACAAAGATGATTAGGGGACTGGAGGCTAAAACATATAAGGAACGGTTGCTGGAATTGGGTATGTCTAGTTTAATGATGAGAAGGACGAGGGGTGACATGATAGCTGTGTTCCAGTACCTCAGGGGCTGCCACAAAGAAGAGGGAGTCAAGCTATTCTCCAAAGTACCTGGAGGCAGGACAAGAAGCAACGGGTGGAAACTAACCAAAGAGAGAAGCAACCTAGAACTAAGGAGAAATTTCCTGACAATTAGAACAATTAACCAGTGGAACAACTTGCCTTCAGAAGTGGTGGGCACTCCAACACTGGAGGTTTTTAAAAAGAGATTGGAAATGATATTCCTGCTTGAGAAGGGGATTGGACTAGAAGACTTCCCTTCCAACTCTGTTATTCTGTATTCTATTCTGTACAGGTCGCTGCAAAGAGCCAGCCAGCCTCCACACACTGCCTTTTCTTTTCCTTTCATGACAGTTCATGACCCAGATTTCAAGCTTACTGGAGGCCACAGGTATCATGCAAATGCAGACTGGTTTCCATTGGCATTTTGCAGAATCTGTTTCCAAAATCTTATTTTCCACTAACCAATCATATTCACTGCTGCAGTTGTTATGATGCAAGTGATCTTGGAGGAAGAGGAGAAGGAGGAGGAGGAGGAGGAGGAGGAGAAGGAGAAGGAGAAGGAGAAGGAGAAGGAGAAGAAGGAGAAGAAGAAGGAGAAGAAGAAGGAAGAAGAAGGAAGAAGAAGGAAGAAGAAGGAAGAAGGAAGAAGGAAGAAGGAAGAAAGAAGAAGAAGAAGAAGAAGAAGAAGAAGAAGAAGAAGAAGAAGAAGAAGAAGAAGAAGAAGAAGAAGAAGAAG
>NW_015400364.1:3696-6244 GCF_001527695.2 Protobothrops mucrosquamatus
AGCAGAATAGACGAGAAAGAACTGGAGAAGATAACAAAATACAAAGACCTACAAATAGAAATAGAAAGACTGTGGCAAAAGCAAGCAAAGGTAGTACCAATAGTAATAGGCGCCTTGGGTACAATCCCAAAACAACTGGAGCACCACTTGAACACCATTGGCATTGACAAATTCGCTATTAGTCAATTGCAAAAGGCGGCCTTACTAGGAACTGCTTCCATCCTGCGACGATATCTGTAATACCATCAAACATCCACCTCTGCCTATCCCAGGTCCTGGGTAAGGACTCGATAGGTAGACAAAATGCCAAATCCAGGCTGACTGTACGATGATCCATAATAATAATAATAATAATAATAATAATAATAATAATAATAATAATAATAATAATAATAATAATAATAATAATAATAATAATAATAATAATAATAATAGTAAAGTTGGAAGGCGCTTTGGAGAATAGCTTGACTCCCTCTTCTTTGTGGCAACCCCTGAGATATTGGAGCACTGCTATCATGTCCCCCCTCGTCCTTCTCTTCATTAAACTAGACATACCCAATTCCAGCAACCATTCCTTATATGTTTTAGCCTCCAGTCCCCTAATCATCTTTGTTGCTCTTCTCTGTACTTTTTCTAGAGTCTCAACATCTTTTTTACATCGCGGTGACCAAAACTGGATGCAGTATTCCAAGTGTGGCCTTACCAAGACATTGTAAAATGGTATTAACACTTCACGTGATCTTGATTCTATCCCTCTGTTAATGCAGCCTAGCACTGTGTTGGCCTTTTTGGCAGCTGCAGCACACTGTTGGCTCATATTTAGGTGATTGTGCACTAGAACTCCGAGGTCCCTCTCACAGTTACTACTATTGAGCAAGGTACATGAATGTAGCTAATGTCTCTTCCTTAGGGCTAGGTCAGTGGTGGCGAACCTATGGCACGGGTGCCAGAGGTGGCACTCGGAGCCCTCTCTGTGGGCACGCGCGCCGTTGCCCCAGCCCTGCCTCCCCCTGCAACCCCCTCCTCACCAGCAGCCTGCCCGGAAGAGAGGCTCCCCCAGGCGTGACCCACGCGGAGCAGCGCAGCCAAGCACATGGCAGCTGGGCAGCAGGGACAAGACTCCGCCCTTGCGCCCCATCACGTGCAGATAATGCTGCAGTGTGTGGGCGGAGGGCGTGGCCGCCATGGCGCTGGAAGGCTGCCTGGGCGATCTGTGGCGAGTGACTCTGCGGGCGGGCGGAGTGGGGGGCAGAGCGGGGTGCAGAGCGGAGGCGGGCCAGGGGGCGGGCCAGTTTCTGGGCACTCGGTCTCTAAAAGGTTCGCCATCACTGGGCTAAGTTGTAACCCCAGCCAGCCACCTAACATGAGTTTTCACAGACAGTGAGTCAATTCAAGCCCAGATATGTATATTAGGAATTCATGGCAAAGTAGATCTGGGAAAGAAATGAGTTTAGCTCACACTTGAAAGCCAAGTCATCCAACTTTGCATTTTCGAACAAATACAGAAACTGAAATATAGAACCCATTGGGAATGGACACTTCTCAGAATTTTGCAATGTGATTTGCTAATGAAAATTCAATAATTGCAATGTTATACTAGGAAGAATTATTTGCAAAACTGTACATATTTGGAAAAATTGAAAACAAAGTGCCTTTGCCTCCATGCTTTCACAAAGTCAATAAGATGTAGCTTTTTACTCTGCTTTCTGGATTTGATATTATATCTTATCTTGTTTCTCCTAGCTGGGGGATGTGAGCTTGGGATATTAGGAACTATATCTATTTATGATTTTCTTTTTATCCAGCTGTTGTATCAGGTATGTCTGCTGCTTAGCATTATGACTACAGCGATCTAGAAACTCAGTAAGTAAATATAGTAAATTAATTAAAATATGCATCAAATTATGTACAAAATTCAATGGGAACTTTAACAGAAAATACCCAGGTTGGACTGACCGAGGCTGATGTACTCTCATCAACAAGTGATGTAGAGAAACACAAACTGATATGAGAGAGAGAGAGAGAGAGAGAGAGAGAGAGAGAGAGAGAGAGAGACTGAAAAATAGGAAATGTAGAAAATCTTCAATTGTACTTTTCATGCATTCTGTTGGTGGCCACTGCCTGTACCAGGCCTGCAAACAGAAGTGCTGAAAAATATAGAAAAATTGAAGGAAAAATCTAGAAAAATTCTAATTAAATGACTGCTGTTCTGCATTGACTTTTGATACTTTTAAAGAAAATTTTATAATTATTCTTAAGTTATAATGGCTTCTAAACGTGGAATTTCTGCAGCACCTAAAGCTCTTGCTTCATCTCCAGCTGTACAAACATCACAGCAGAAAGCTAAACCCCCCCCCCCACCCTCTCCTCCTCCTTATATTACTCTTAAGGACTTACAAGATTCTTTGGCACAGCTCTCAAAACAAATGACACAACAAACACAGCAAATTATACAGCAAATGAGAGTGGAAACTGAGGAACTTCTTGTAAAGAAAAATGATGAATTGTGTGAGAATTTATCTCAAATCTTTCAAGGTTTTGCTTCTCA
>NW_015400365.1:0-4468 GCF_001527695.2 Protobothrops mucrosquamatus
TCTTTGACAGTAAGGAGAGTGCTGCTGATGCAGAAAGTCGAGGACTTCCAGAGCAGCTGACTGGAGGTGCTCTAGGTAACATGGAGGCTGCTCTGCCCTTATCAGACATGCCAGAAGAATCGAGAGAAATACCAGTAGCCATGGTAGGCACCACCTTCGGGAGCCGCTAAATTCACCATCCTTATACGCCTTTCTTTTTCCATTTTCTTTCTCTCCCTCCCCTACCCCCAATTAAAAGGACAGAAATGACCCAGGATGGAAAAATAAAACCCTTTGAAATCCCCTCCAGCTTTCCTTAGGTGTGTGACTTCATAGCCGTGGCATCCTTGTTTGCAACTTGTAGGTCAGTCATGGCGAACCTTTTAGAGACCGAGTGCCCAAACTGCAACCCAAAACCCACTTATTTATTGCTGGGTGCCAGGTAGGCGTGGCCCACTGGGTGGGCGTGGCTGTGGTGGTTATGGCAGACTGGGTGGGTGTGGCCAAGGTGGGCGTGGTCACCTCAATGTTGCTCGTGGGGACGCCTGTGGGGGCCGGGCAGGGTTGGGGGAGATCCAGGGGGTCTCTGGCAGGTGGGATGGTGGGTAGGAGGCTCGTCCTGCGGGGTGAGGCGAGGCAGGGTGGGGGTGCCATTGTCGCAGGGCAAGGCGACGCAGGGGCTGGGGCAGCTGCTGCCTGACACCATCGGCCCCCGCACACAGAGGCCAGTGAGCGGATGGGGGCCGACAATGTCCGTCAGCAGACACGGCCTGCCGGCCCCTCGACCGGCGCACTCGGGGGCTCCGCAGCCCACCACCAGCAGTTCAGAGAAGTGCCCACAGAGAGGGCTCTGAGTGCCGCCTCTGGCACACGTGCCATAGGTTCACCACCACTGTTGTAGGTTTTCAGTGCATGCTTTGTTTAGAAAACCCAGAAAGTTTTATTCTCAATATTGAGATCCTGTGTATGTGTCTCTCTGTGTGTGTATTTTCCCCAATGTGTTATTTCCATTCACTCATTTTCATGTGTGTAGAAGAAGGTGGCTGTGGAGGCTTAGGTCCCTTGTAACGTGACTCGTGAGTTAGTGGAAGGGAAGTCTTGGTCTTGCACCATATTCGGTGTCTTTTCAAAACCTGTTTTTAGTTTCTTTGCAGTCTCCCTAATCCAGTGATGGCGAACCTTTTAGAGACCGAGTGCCCAAACTGCAACCCAAAACCCACTTATGCATCATCGGGTGCTGGGTGGGTGTGGCCCATTGGCTGGGCGTGGCCCATTGGGTGGGCGTGGCTGCGGTGGTAACGGCAGACTGGGTGGGACTAAAAAGTTCAATCAATCAATTCCAACTTTGCAAGATTTTTTTCCCCGCGAGAAGTTGAAATTGACTGATTGATTGAACCTTTTTTTTTTTTTTTTGCACATGGTGGCGGAGGCCTAAAGCAAAAAGGTTTTATAAAACCCAGCTGAAGGCCTAGGACTGGGGCGACGGCGTGCGTGCCCACAGAGAGGGCTCTATGTGTCGCCTCTGGCACCCGTGCCATAGGTTCGCCACCATCTGCCCTAATCCCTTCAGGCAAAAGTATACAGGAGTGAAAGTTCAGTTCCTAAACATGCTTTTTTTTTTTTTGGGAAATGATTTGTGAACAGATTCTACAGTGCGTTTGTTTTGCAGGTAGTCCTCAACTTACAACCGTAACCGAGAGCAGAATTTCTGCTGCCAAGCAAGGTGGCTGTTAAGTGACCGACGCCCAATTTTTACAACCTCTTTGCCATGATTGTTAAGTGAATCATGCAGTCATTAAGCACATCTGGCCTCCCCCTATTGACTTTGTTTGTTGGAAGGTGGCTGGGAAGGTCGCAAAGGAAGATCGCCTGATCCCAGGACATTGGCAACCATCAAAAATATATATGCCGGTTGCTAAGCATCCGAATTTTGATCATGCGAACAAGGGGAGGCTGCGACCATTACAGTGGGAGAATCAGTTGTAAATCACGTTTTTCGGTGTCGTGTAACATTGTTTCACCAAATCAATGGTTATAAATCGAGGGCTACCTGTAATTGGGGTGATAGTGCTCTTCAATCCCGTGACCCAATTCCAAGTGGCAAAGTCTTTTAACTAGATTGAAATCCTGGGGCAGGGAAGGATCCAGAGCTAGCCTTGAACTATTGAATGCAGATTTGTTTCGCGAGTCGGGTGGAATGGATTTTAAATTCCTCTTCGCAAAACTCCCATCTCTGCAAATTAATAGAATTATTTAGGGTTAATAATACAATAATAATGATAAAGTTGGAAGGGACCTTGGAGGTCATCTAGTCCAACCCCCTGCTCAGGCAGGAAACCCTATACCATTTCGGACAAATGGCTGTCCAGTTTCTTCTTAAAAACTTCCAGTGTTGGCACATTCACCGCTTCTGGAGGCAGGTTGTTCCACTGGTTAATTGTTCTCACTGTCAGGAAGTTTCTCCTCAGTTCTAGGTTGCTTCTCTCCTTGATTAGTTTCCATCCGTTGCTTCTTGTCCTGCCTTCGGGTGCTTTGGAAAATAGCTTGACTGCCTCTTTGGGGCAGCCCCTGAGATACTGGAAGGCTGCTATCATGTCCCCCCTCGTCCTTCTCTTTGTTAAACTAGACATACCCAATTCCAGCTTGTGTGAATCCAGCTGATAATTTATTCAGCCCACAAATGATTGAGCAAGTCACAGTTTAGCATAACATCCAAATTTTATTTGGGGGAAATACCTACTTGGGCTGACCTCTGAAGCTGTGGGTTTTTAAGCTTGCCTCCTGGAGAATTCAGGAACTGGAAGCTTTTGAGGACTCTTGTGCCTTCTGGATAATTTATGAGAATGTTTCCCCCCCCCCCCAGTGTTTTTTTTAATTCTGTGATAGAAGCACAGGATTCACTTGGGACAAAGCAAGACGTCTCACCAAGACCTGAGTCCTGTCTTAGTTGAGACAGGATTTTTCACGCTTTCAAGCTTAGCCTTTTAAAAAGCCACAACCATCCCTGGGCCTAAAGAGAAATTCCAAAAACCTCAAATCTTCCCTGGCTCTCCCCTATCTTAGTTTTCTTAGATCCCTTTTTTTTTTTTGACAACTTTGTTGGCTTTAGGACGTATGGACTTCAACTCCCAGAATTCCTCAGCCAGCCATGCTTTGGGAGTTGAAGTCCACCCACCCCAAAGTCGCCAGAATTACTGCCTTAGTTAGAAAGCTTGAAAATGCACCATAACGAACACCTGTTAAGAGAAACTGGTTGTCCTGGGCCAGTGGTGGCGAACCTACGGCACGCGTGCCAGAGGCAACACTCAGAGCCCTCTGTGGGCACTTCTCGAGTGCGCCGGTCGAGGGGCCAGCAGGCTGTGTCTGCTGATGGACACTGTCGGCCTCTATGCGCTCGCTGGCCTCTGTATGCAGGGGCCGATGGTGTCAGGCAGCAGCTGCCCTGGCCCCTGCCTTGCCTTGCCCTGAGATAATGGCACCCCCACCCTGCCTCGCCTTACCCCGCAGGACGAGCCTCCTACCCACCACCCCACCTTCCAGAGACCCCCTGGATCTCCCCCAACCCTGCCCGGCTCCCACAGGCGTCCCCACGAGCAACATCGAGGTGGCCACGCCTACCTTGGCCACACCCACCCAGTCTGCCATGACCACCATAGCCACGCCCACCCAGTGGGCCACGCCCAGCTGGCACCCGGCAATAAATAAGTGGGTTTTGGGTTTCAGTTTGGGCACTCGGTCTCTCAAAGGTTCGCCCTCACTGTCCTGGGCTAATAATAAAGCCCCAATTCTCTTTTCTTCCTTCGGCTCCTTATACAGGCAGTCCTCGACTTAACGAGCCTAATGGAGCCCCAAATTCATGTGGCTAAGTGAGACATTTGTTAAGTGAGTCTTGCCCCATTTTATGACCTTGCTTGCCACCGTTGTTAAGTGAATCAGTGCAGTTGATAAGTTAATAACCCGGTTGGTAAGGGAATCTTGGCTTTCCCCCCTTGACTTTGCTCGTCAGAACGTCGTAAAAAAGGGGATCACGTGACCCTGGGGACACAGCAAAGGTCATAAGTGTGAACCAGTCGCCAAGTGGCTGAGTTTTGATCCCATGACCCTGGGGATGCTGCAAAGGTTGTAACTGTGAAGAACGGTCACAAGTCATCTTTTTCAGAACCATTGTAACTTTGAACGGTCATTAAACGCACTGTTGCAAGTCGAGGATTACCTGTATATCTCTAATACTTAGAATGTGGGTGTGTTACCACTGTGGTGGTGTTTGGCCTATCATTTCCAGGTTCCCCATGCTTGGTTCCGATGTGCTTGAAAGCTCAGCCTTTGAGTTTGGCATGCTTTGGGTGTTTGGTGTGTTGCATTGTGGCTTTCGGCTTGCACAAAATAGAATTCAAGCTGTATAAAAACCATAGCGAGCAAGTTCCCAACCTCACATTCACTTAAGGGTCTGTAAGATCCAACAATCATGTTTGGCATGGCCTAGGCCAGG
>NW_015400365.1:9385-11191 GCF_001527695.2 Protobothrops mucrosquamatus
GAAGAACCTGTTTAGCAAATACGGCAAGGTAGGGCGAATAGAAATAAAAAGTGGTACGGCTAAAAGTTTTTTTGTCCGCTCAAGTCTGCAATATTGCCAGATAAATGCTTTGATTAAAGTAGTGACTGTCAACGCTGCTAACGTCGAATGTTCTTGCTTTGAGAACTTATGGAGATGCAGCCATTTTCTTTTAACTTGTATATTACTCTTAAAGTTAGAATTACATGATATTGGGGTGGGGGGTGGGAGAGGAGGAAGAATGTGTATGGGAATTAGTTAGACATAACAAGATCCTAGCAGTGTGTGTGATTCAAGGTTGTTTGAAATAAGAGATGATAAGAAGTGGCCGGGTTGGAGATCTGGAGGGAAAGCCTGCATTTCAAACTAATTGGAGAATGTGATTTATGACAGTAAATTGGAGGAGGGAATTGTGCTTTGATACTACGTGTTCAGGGGAGGGGAATTCAGATTTTGGCTTTGACTATGTACCTGCCGATGCTATGCCACTCTGAATAAAGATTCTTTAAGGTAAACAATGCCTCGAAGTTCTTTGAAGAGTTTCATCCGTTGGAACCATGACATTAAGCCAAAATCTCCAATTTTCCTAACTATCTAGGGGTCCCAAGCCCCAGCCATTGTCCCTAGAATTGAGGGATAAGCTGCCAAAGATTCAGGGAAGATCTCATCATGGACAAAGAGAAAATGGCTGCATCTCCATATTTTGTCAAAGCAAGAACATTCGATGTTAGCAGCGTTGACAGTAATTTTAAATTGGAAAAGAGGACCCTACATAAGGGTTATTCTGGGCCACTGTGGCTTCATATTTTTATTTAAGTTGGAATTTTTTTTTGGGGGGTGTGTGTATTATTCATCTGCCTTTGTTACGGAACGTTGCTCACAGGCAGGTTTATGGGATACTTGCATAATTGCGTCCTGACAAGTGAACCAATTATTCTAGTTCAGCCATTGAGCTCCCAAGTTCCAAGCAACATAGCCAAGAAGAAATTGCAAGAGGGGCATCAAGGTGTCAAAAATGTGTTCTTCCTTAAAGTTTGCCAGTAAAATACTTTTTATTATTCTTTTTTTTTGGGGGGGTGGCATGCTAGGGTTCATGGGGTTCTGAAGAAGTTGGACATGGCAACAAACGCCTGCAAGGAATGGATGGTTCCGCACATTATGCTAAACCATAATGTGATCTGCTTGGTTTTGACCTGCTGTGTGGAGTAAACGCAACACGCCGATATAGTTCAGAAACAGCATTTAAAGCCTAGTTGATTGTCACGATTTAGTTAATAAGCCAGGGCTAAATAAAGCAAAGATAATCTTTATTGTCACTTTTTTCTGTGAACATACTGGCACATATTAAAAAATGAAATTCTGATGCCCGCTGTCAAACGATAGATGGGTGGGTGGGTGGGTGGGTGGGTGGATAGAGATAGATAGATAGATAGATAGATAGATAGATAGATAGATAGATAGATAGATAGATAGATAGATAGATAGATAGATAGATGATTGTTATATAGACAGATTGAGATTGGTGGATGGATGGATGGATGGATGGATGGATGGATGGATGGATAGATAGATAGATAGATAGATAGATGATTATTATTATTATTATTATTATTATTATTATTATTATTATTATTATTATTATTATTATTATTATTAATTGCATTTATATCCCGCCCTTCTCCTTTCGGACTCAGGGCGGCTGACAGATGATAAAAAGCTAACATAAATACATATTACACCTAATTAAAATTTAATTAAAACGAAATATTTGAAAGTGTCCAATTAAAA
>NW_015400365.1:12747-15628 GCF_001527695.2 Protobothrops mucrosquamatus
TAGATGGATAGGTGGATGGATGGATGGATGGATGGATGGATGGATGGATGGATGGATGGATGGATGGATAGATAGATAGATAGATAGATAGATAGATAGATAGATAGATAGATAGATAGATAGATAGATAGATAGATAGATAGATGATTGTTATATAGACAGATTGAGATTGGTAGGTGGATGGATGGATGGATGGATGGATAGATGGATAGATAGATAGATAGATAGATAGATAGATAGATAGATAGATAGATAGATAGATAGATGATTATTATATAGACAGATTGAGATTGGTAGGTGGATGGATGGATGGATGGATGGATGGATGGATGGATAGATAGATAAATAGATAGATAGATAGATAGGATAAGATAGCAATAGCACTTAGACATAGCTAGATAGATGGGTGGATGTGGGTGTGGATATAGATATATAGATATATCTATACCCATACATACATATACGTATTACATATATGTGTGTGTATATATCATACACACAATACAGTGTATATATACATTTATATATTAATCGCAGACCATTTAGAATACATAGTGGATAAAAGAGTCTTGAGAGTTAACAGTTGATACTATATGGTATAAAGCTATTACAGAATCTAGTTCTGCTTCAGATGTCGTGAAGCCTTCTCCCAGGAGATATCTTAAAAAGATTAAATCACCGTTTTAGATACTTTTGGCCTAGATGATTGAGTCTTCGTTTACATGTTACATCTCCCAGAAGGTAACAAACTAATAAACAACATCTAGTAGGTGTGATGTGTAAACCCAATCAGCGTTTGTCATCTCTCTCTCTCTCTCTCTCTCTCTCTCTCTCTCTCTCTCTCTCTCTCTCTCTCTCTCTCTCTCTCTCTCTCTCTCTCTCTCTCTCTCTCTCTCTCTCTCTCTCTCTCTCTCTCCCTTCCTTCCTCCCTCCCTCTCCCTCTTTCTCTCTTTCTCTCTTTCTCTCTCCCTTCCTCTCTCCCTCTCTGAAGGTGGTAGGTGCTAAAGTAGTCACGAACGCCCGCAGCCCCGGGGCCCGCTGTTACGGCTTCGTCACCATGTCGTCGTCTGAGGAAGCCACCAAATGCATCAGCCACCTCCATAGGACAGAACTGCATGGGAAGATGATTTCGGTGGAAAAAGTGAGTGTTTCCTTGAGCGATGAAACCCAAAGGTCTATGTAGGTGTTCCTCGACTTAATGACCGTAACTGAGTCCAACGTTTCCGTTGCTGAGTGAGACATTTGTTAGGTGAACTTGTTTGTCCCATTTTACGGCCTTCCTTGCCGACAAGTTGTTAAGTGGATCGCTGCAGTCATTAAATGAGTAACACAGCTGCTAAGTGAATCTGGCTTTTCCCCCACTGCCAGAAAGTCGCAAAAGGGGATCGCGTGACCCCAGGGGCCCTGCAGTTGTCACAAATATTGAGTCAGTTGCCAAGCGTCTGAATTTTGATTGCGTGACCGTGGGGATGCCGTAACAGTCCTAACTCTGAAAAATGGTCATCGGTCACTTTCTTCGGTGCTGTTGTAACTTTGAACAGTCACTAAATAAACTGTTGTAAGTCGAGGATTTACTTTAGTCCCAGCCAGGAGAGGAACTAGCTTCAGTCCCAGCCAATATCAGCCCCAGCCAGGAGAGGAACATGCAGTAGATAAGCTGGCAGCAATAGGAAAGAGACTGGAAGGTCCAGAGATGGGTCCCTCAGCCCTAGATGGCACATGGATCCTGGCCATGATGATGACTTCTTGATCAGCCACAACAAAACGGCCTTCCTTAACTTGAGATCGTTCAGATTCCTTGGGACCGCAATTCCCAGAATTCTCTCTGCTGTGCTAATGAGAAACTCTGGGAGTGTTGGCCCCAACCTACTTGGAGGTCATCACATTGGCCTAGGCCAGGGGTAGGCAACCTTGGCTCTTTTATGACTCGTGGACTTCAACTCCCAGAATTCCTGAGCCAGCCACGCTGAGGAGAAAGGGAGAGGTTTCCAAGCTGAGCCATGCTGGCTGAGGAATTCTGGGAGTTGAAGTCCACGAGTCAGAAAAGAGCCGAGGTTGCCTACCCCTGGGCTAGGTGATTACGTAGATCCAGCCCTACCAGCAGAACATTGGTGAAATGTTACTCTGCTGAATTATTGATAAAGAAAATATTTGGTAGCTCAGGCTTGGTTGTTTCCTTGCAGACATTTCATGACCCAACTAGGTAACTTCATCAATGCTAGAAGGGGGTGAGGTTTATGGAGAGGAGGAGGAGGAGGAGGAGGAGGAGGAGGAGAAAAAGGACTGTGAGGTTCCTGGTGCTCTCTGAGCTTGGTTGTTTTCTTGCAGACGTTTCATGACCCAACTAGGTAACTTCATCAATGCTAGAAGTGGGTGAGGTTTATGGAGAGGAGAAAAAGGACTGTGGGGGGGTCCTTGGTGCTCTCTCAGCTTGGTTGTTTCCTTGCAGACGTTTCATGAGCCAACTAGGGAACGTCATCAAGGCAGAAGAAAACAAACCCCATGCTCCCTTCTAGCACTGATGGTGTTCCCTAGTTGGGTCATGAAACGTCTGCAAGGAAGCAACCAAGCTGAGAGAGCACCAAGGACCCCACAGTCCTCCTCCACCTCCTTCCTTCTAGCACTGATGATGTTATCTAGTTGGGTCATGAAACGTCTGCAAGGAAACCACCCAGCTCAGACCCCACAGTCTGAGGGGGACCCCACAGTCGTCGCCCTCCTCCCCCTCCTCCTCCCCCTCCTCCTCTCCCCCCCTCCTCCTCCTCTCCACAACCCCATGCTCCCTTCTAGCACTGATGGTGTTCCCTAGTTGGGTTATGAAACGTCTGCAAGGAAACCACCAAGCTGAGAGAGCATCAAAGACACCCCCCCCCAGCCTGTT
>NW_015400366.1:0-1578 GCF_001527695.2 Protobothrops mucrosquamatus
TCTTATCTGGTGCCAATTTGCCTTTTCCATTAGTAAATCAGATTCTAGTATAGGTGGTGGGAATTAAGCTCACAATGTTTTTGACCTCTATCCTGGCTCCTAGTTTCTTATGCCTGATATGATGTTGTTGACCAAGATAGTGGAATTTTGCATGTGACAGATGATCCTATAATTTCAGCCCTATTTATGTGTCCCTGGTAAGCTGAGATATACAGTCTATTACTTTGGCTTGATTTTGGGGCATGGAAATGCCAAGTGGCTATCTTATTTTCTAATAAGGTCTCTTGTCAGTTTGTGGTTAATTGACAGTTTGTTGCAAGTATATTGTGGTTAGCTCATTTCCCTTTCAAACCATTGGCAATATCTTGTCCGTTACTTTCCACATTCAACATGTCAGCCAAGGTAATCTTCCTTTCTTACACCACAATCTGAGATTCAGTTGGTGGAAGAAATAATTATAGTAAGGATCTGGCCTCATTTTTGGGACTAATAGTTTCCATATTTATTCTGATAATATTCAGAATTCTCCCCCAAAATCTGACCAATTTGGAATATTAAACTTTTCTTGTCTTGAGGAGGACAACAGGAGGTGATAATGGTTTTGGAAAATAAGTGAGATTAGAAGAGAAACAGTATCATCTAACCCGGGGGTGTCAAACTCACAACAACACATGACGTGTCGCAACGTATCGTGACTTTTTTTCCATTGCCTGCAATGGGGTGGGCGCGGTTTCAGTATGATGAATCTGGCCTGTGGGCCGGCAGTTTGACACCCCTGATCTAACCTGAGAAAAAGCTGACTGAAGGCAGAGAAGAAAAGGATAAGTCCATAACACCTGTGGACAGAGTGGAAAGGGGTAAACTTTCAAGGTGGGGTGTAGAGGAAAAGATTTTTTTTAAAATCACAGAAAAAGAGATGGACACTTAAAACAGGGAACATAGTGATGAGGAGACACAACACAGCATTCCTGTGATAGGAAGAATAGTATTCCAGACTTTCTGAGGACAAAAAAAAATGAATATTGGTGATAGGAGATTCAATTCTTTGGGGAACAGAAACTATAGTCTGCAGACTGAACAGTCAATCTAAGGAGGTATGTTGTCTCCCTGCAGCAAAAGTCAAAGATGTAACTGAGAAACCTACTAAAAAAATCAACTCCATGGATTACTACCCCTTTCTTCTCCTACACATGGGGACCAATAATATAACAATGAATCTAAAAATAATACAAGGAATTACAAAGAGGGAAGCAAGTTAAAGAATTAAAGAAAAAACAAGTGGTGTTTTCATCTATACTTTCAACAAAAGGCCAACATCCAATGAGGGAGCAAAGGATTTTAGAAACAAAGCACTGGCTTAAAAATGGTGTCATCATGAGAACTTCGGTTTTCTAGACTATGGTCTGCATTACCTACATGAAGAGATGAAGTGGGAAGAGATGAAGCGAATCTCACAAGAACTGGAAAGAATATATTCAGAAAACAACTGGCTCATCTTATTAGAAGGGTTTTAAACTAAAATTGAGGGGGGAGGGGAGGGCAATCAGAACAGAACAGAATAACAGAGTTGGAAGGGAC
>NW_015400366.1:5142-6243 GCF_001527695.2 Protobothrops mucrosquamatus
TAAAAGCAATTATCCAAACTCTCCGTATGCCGGCTCAAACTATGACTTCAACTAAAGAATCATCTATACAGAATTCTATAGAGAAGGGGAAACAACCAAATGTTATGACAGAAGACTTAGATACTCAACAAATACAAACAGTGGAAAACACAAAAAGGAAACTGATAATAGAGAACAAGGAAAGGACTTTTCTTATAAACCAGAAGGAATTTGAAGATGAAAAAGAAAAACAGATGAAAGAGAAGATAAATACTTCAGGACAACTGCATCGAACTGGAAAAATAAAGAGATGACCTGCTAAATCAGCTAGCCCTCTTAAGAAAACAGCAACTGAATGCCCTTATCAATATCAAACAATAGTTACAACAATACAAGGAGATCTTTTTGATGATTTAAAAGCGAAGATACGAAAGATGATTTGGCAGAGGAAAAAAGCTAGAATAAGACTGAAAGGGATTGGGGTTTTGATCTATACATGAGATCTAAAATAGAATATATTTAAATGGATATAATATGTATTTTGAACATAAGATATTGTAATGATTTGAGAAAAAATTGGTTTTATAAAATCTAGAAATATAAATATCGAAATAAGAATATTATATTGTCTTATTAGTTTATTAAGACATATGATAGAATTTACATATAAGGTCTGTATTTTAAATATTAGATTATATGAGGAATTGCGATAAAGGAATTGTGCTTAATTAAAATTTGGAAAAAAGATAAATATTAAATGTTAAATTAAAATATTAAGGGAGAATTAATCACCAGGTTATTGATTTGCTAAAAGTTTGAATGTTTATAGATAACTAAGACTTGAATTTAAGATATTGTCATGAGTTGAGACACAGGTTAAATAAAACTTAGAAGTATAAATACTAATAATTAAATTCGTATATTGACTTGTGGTATAAATGCTGATGGTTTATTTATTTATTTTTTTCTCTTTTTCTGGAAAGGAAGAAAAGAAGGAAGTAGAAAAAGGAAAAGGAAAAAAAATCATTAGCCCTAAATATGAGATAGGAGACTGAGAAATTGGGATCATTTAAAATCCGGAAATGATAAAGATTAAACGTTAAATTTAAATATCAATGCAAA
>NW_015400367.1:0-1155 GCF_001527695.2 Protobothrops mucrosquamatus
ACGGCCGACAAATGGTCATCCAAAGTCAGCCGTGAATCCAGGAGGACTCCCAAGTTGCGCGCCCTCTCTGAGGGGGCCAAAGACTCGCCCCCTATAGTCAGCGATGGCGTCAGCTGACCATACCGAGACGCCGGCAACCACAGCCACTCGGTCTTGGAAGGGTTGAGCCTGAGTCTGTTCCTCCCCATCCAGACCCGTATGTTTGGGTCACCTTCGTAGCTCATGTTCGGAGATGACACATTTTTTTTTCCATTAAGGAATTGCTCCAAATGGACACAAATTGTCAAAACAGCACAGAGGAAAATGGGAAAGCGAATTATTCCTTTCCTTGGGAAAAAGATCTGCTTGGTCCTCAGCGTAAAATGGCAGAACCAGAGGATTGTCCCACTTCGTGGCTGCTTGAATCAGCTACATGGACTCCCTTATCGTAGACGTACTGATGGCAAACAGCACTTTTTGGGGTCTACTAGCGTCCTATTTGCAGAATTTCTTCCTTTCCAGATCGCACTGGGCTTCTCCCCCTGTGCCTTTAAGCGGGTGATATGGCTACGTCTTACATTAGATCTATGTGGCCCAACCTTGGCCGGCTGGAGAATTCTGGGAGTTGAAATCCACACACCTCAAGAGTTGCCAAGGTCGAGGAACCCTGCAAACAGCGGGCCAGTCTAAATTGTGACTCTTCTTAATACAAAACGACGACGGAACTCAACATCCACAAAGCGAGGATGGTTGGGAGAGTTTAAGAAGGTTTCAACATTTTAGATGTTAACATTGTTTGTAGATATTTTTATGGAGAAAGTATATCACCTTGAGATAACGTCTATGTGTCTAGAGGTCTTAGCCATAAATAATATATTTCTTGGCACTGAGTGAATAGTCACAACCTGAGCATTAGAATTTCTGCTTGTAGGAAGCAGTGTTACATCGGAGTTATTAAGACAGGAGCAGTTGCCGTGCCTCGCTTCGTTGTACAGTTAGTTCTCTTAATTTAGCTTCTTGCTCCGTTGAGCCTGAGTTAAGAATACTTAAATCTTATTGATTTCAAGTGGAGCGCTGAAGCCCATTTTTCATATTGACACACTGGAATCAATGGGCTTTAGAAGTAGTTAACTTTGACTGGATTATTCCCACTAATCTGAGGCAAGTCCCCTGAGT
>NW_015400367.1:4912-6240 GCF_001527695.2 Protobothrops mucrosquamatus
TTCCCCGCATGGCTCCCCAGCCACGTGCGCCTGGGACGGGGCCAGCCCGGGAAAGGGACTTCCTGGCCGCCCTTCTCCCAGGGGGCGGGACACCCGGGCGCAGGGCCAATGAGGAGCCCTGCGAGGGGGCAAGTCCCATGAGAGAGAGAGAGAGAGAGACAGAAGTGCAAGTGCCTCTCTCTCTCTCTCTCTCTCTCTCTCTCATGGGACTTGCCGGAGGGCCGTGGGAGGGCCGCATTTACATAGAGCAGGGAGGGCTGTTCGAGGGCCGGATTAAACCGGGCCGCGGGCCGCAAATGGCCCGCGGGCCGGACTTTGGACATGCCTGGCTTAGAAGAACTGGATGGCACCGAAGACACCGTTAATCATAAGGCCGTTCCACCTATTAAAATAATAGTTTTGCTGGAGGAGGGGTTTCCCCCCCACACAAACACACTTTTTCTCTAGATGGCAACGTTTCAAAATCCTGACCAAGTACAGGACAGAAAGAAGAGCCAGTCACGTCAACAACAGCCTTTGTTGTTGCCCGTTGTGGGGCATCTGTTTATCTTTAAATCCATACTTTTATCCTATCAAGGCTAAGATATTTCAGGCCAGATTGTCAAAGGAAACCTGGCAGCATGGAGTGAGTTAACTAACTAGGATCACACAATCCCAAATAACGGAAGGTCTGCATTAATTCTAAACCTGCATTAATGAAATACATAATATAGGCAATCCCCAAAGGATTTAATAAAGGAACTAGATAATGTTTATCTTAAAGGTCTTGCCCAAAATCAAGGGCTAGTTCTCTGTAACACCTTGAATCACACTGGCCAATCCCTACAGAGTCTAGACCAGAGGTGTGTCCAACCTTGGCAACTTTAAGACTTGTGGACTTCAATTCCCAGAATTCCCTAACCAGCAAGGCTGGCTGGGGAATTCTGGGAGTTGAAGTCCACAAGACTTAAAGTTGTCAAGGTTGGACACCCCTCGTCTAGACTGATGGTTGATGTGACCCCAGATCCCCGTGTCCAAACATCAACCTCAAAAATCCTCAACAACGAAGTTCTGGTTTCAAAGAAGGATTCAGAAGAGGAATCCAACTCAATGCAGACTTCTTCAAAGAAAACCACATTGCTAAGGACATGGGGAAGAATGCTTTGAGTACTTTGAGAAGAAGGACTTTTTTCTTTCTTGGTTCTGACTAACCTGAATAAGACTTGAGGACGCTGAACTTGGAATCACACAGTCATCACTGTCGGTAACTGATTCAGCGGTGGCCTGTTGGTCCTCCTGATCTGTGGCAAAAAAGGAAAGGTTAGCCAAGATAAGCACAGCTGAGATTA
>NW_015400368.1:0-1083 GCF_001527695.2 Protobothrops mucrosquamatus
ACTGCAACTGGTAACAGGGCCATTTGCTGACCGATCTGCATTGCCATATGTAAAAGGTGATGTCTGCACATTATCATTGAGGAGGAAACTGATTATAATGTGTGCACTACAATCTGATGTGTAGTATCTACCCCACAATAACAGAAAATAGTAATGAGAAAACCAGGCTAGTTTTTCACAAGTTGAAATCAGATCTATCTTTGTATATTTATTCAGCTTGCATTTATAATGTTGGTAAATTCTGTGGCTGGGTTGCCAGATGAAATAGTTTAGCCATTTAAACTCGTTTTCCAAATATACTTGTAGTTAAATGTCTGTTGCAAAAAGGACGTTTTAGTTTACAGCACTCCAGGCTTATAATTATTTTTTCAATATGGGTGTTAACTGTGCATGAATTTGCTGAGTATTGACTCGAGATCAGCAGCAGTCTTGCTATTTCAATCAGTACATCATTTTATTTTCTCTTTCAGTAATTAACTAAAATCAGAAGGTTCATTACCTGGGTTTTCTCAGCAGGAGCAGCTCTTTGATGTACATGTTCTAAAGACATGTTTAAAGACCTTCTGTCACTTATTTTTTCAGAACCACCAAAGTATGTGTGGTTTGTGGCAATATTTTTTACCTTTAAGAATTTTCCCCCAGAATTTAAGATGTTGCATTGCTTCAAGGAAACCATGAACTATTATAATTCTTATTTTCTATATCATTGCACAAACCTATCTTTAATTATTATTTGTCACTATTTAGCTAATTGGCCAAGGCAGACAAGCTGCAACCAATTCTTCTCAGGTATCTGACTATATAAAAAAATGTATCTGATAATATAAATGTATCTTGAGTATATAAGAAATATAGAGTTAGTAATTTGTATTCCATGGCTTTTAATATAATAATAATAATAATAATAATAATAATAATAATAATAATAATAATAATAATAATAATAATAATAATAATAATAATAATAATAATAATAATAATAATAATAATAATAATAAAGTTGGAAGGGACCTTGGAGGTCATCGAGTCCAACCCCCTGCTCAGGCAGGAACCCTACACCATTTCGGACAAATGGCTGTCCAG
>NW_015400368.1:3100-6239 GCF_001527695.2 Protobothrops mucrosquamatus
TTTAATACCATTTTAATTTAGACTGAATTGAGTATAGTGTTAATTATCCTTATAATCTCATGCAAGAATGAATCAATAGAAATGAAATGAAATCTCTGTTTCATATGCCTTCATTTTCATACGCTCCTCTGATGAAGTTGAGAGGACACTATACATAAAAATACTTATTTTTGTTTTCCACAATATCTATAGCTTCTCAGGATGCCTGAGCTATAAAAAGGGATTAATGTTAATAGTTTATTGAAATAAATTAGAATAGCTGTGCCTACACACTGGTCATCTGACTCAAACTACAGTGAATGTAGCACATATGTTTTCCATTATGCACCCTTGTACCCACAAACATATGGCCATCAATGGTAAAGGGGTTAGAAAGAGGTCCACCCTCATATATTCTTATAACTAATGGATATTGGAGCATCAGAGCCAGATGAATATTGGTTATTCATGCACTAAAAGACTCCCAGTGTCACTGCAATTTTATTGGAAAGTAGGAAAACACCCTGGAAGAAGGGAGTGTGAAATTACTTCTGCAATATTGACAAGAAAATGGCATAGATGTATCCATAAAATCAGCTTGACTAGCTGTCTTCATGAAGTCATCAGGAATAAAGCTCAAGTTAATGACTTCAATTGGTTTTGTTATAACGGGTTCCATGCTTGTGTTTTTAATTTCTTTTCAGTAGTAGTTGATTCATGTGTACTTTCCCTTTAAGTTTCAAAAAGTTTCTTCTCATTTTTGCATGCAATTTATTAACCAGATCCTATCACTTTCGATCAATGTCTTGAGCTACTACCAGCAGTAAAGATGGAGATTTCAGAGCTATCAAGAGGCATAGCAAGGCAAACTCAGACTGCTTATTTGGTTCAAATGTCCAAGGCTCTGAAAAGTTTGTGTGCTAAGAGAGGGTATTCTCTTGTTTATTCGTTTCTATTAGCTCAGATCAGCGTCTTGGTTGTTTCACATCCTATGAATCTTCCTCTGATGTGAACTGGGAACAGTTCTTTTCTGATTGCGGCGTGGACATTCTGGAATTCCTGCCCAGAGCCAAAATACATCTTAACTTTCTTTCAGTATTGGCTTATGGTGTTTGAGGAGCTATAATGAAGGCTGATTCAATGGATGAGAACTCAGTTAAGGGGTTTCATTGGATTTATTTAAAATCTATATTTTAATTTATGACCTTAGTATACTGTTTAAATATGCTATTGTATGGTAGTATAATTTTTTTAAAATAAAAACTGGATTTTTTAAAAAAATGCTATAATATTTTAGGCCAATTATCTGGAAGTAAATCATGCCACAGATGGTGCTCCTATGTAATGCCTACCTTGATTCTAATTTACTAAATTGCCTAATGCAAAATAGTGCTACCGAAAATACAGTCTCTAAAGACGTGACTATAAATACCTGCTCTTTGAAAGAGCATTTTGGAGGACATTTTGAAAGCCAGCTTGACCTCCTTGGTTGCGCTTTTATTGTTTTGAGATTATCTGTGTGTTTGAATGACTTTGCTCTGAATGAAGTGATTAAGAAGTGTGAAAAAAATACACTGAAGTGGTTAGGTGGTATATTCTCGGTCATCTAGAAAAGAAGATATCGAATCGGAAAAATATACATGAAAAAAGTAAATATATCAAAGAGGAAGTGGAAGACTGAAAATTGTGGTGGATGGAATTGACAAGATCCTCAGAAAGAGAAATGTGAGAAATTTAAAGAACAACAGGAATTGTATGAAATGTGACTTCCAGTAAGGACATGGAGAATTGGAGATGTCCCTGAAGAAAAGGGATTATATTATGACTGCAATCCATGGTTGGATGCAGCATCTAGACTGGCAAGATCTGTCTAGAATTTCTGGCCATTATTGATAAATTAAATGATGTTATAGAAAATGACACATTTTATTGGACAAGACTGAAATTGATTCAAATGTGGACTTGAAAATCATAGGCTACAAGGATATGGAAAACATGAAATATTTAATATACAAATGAAATCAGCTGATGATTTAATAACTGAATTGCTCTAGAAATAATAGTTCTGAAAAATTACTTGGATAACCTATCTTTGGATTCACAAAAGGGATTTCTTAATGTTTTCAGTGACTTCTTGAGAAGAGACAAAGAGAAAACAACAACAACAACAAACCTTTAGATATTATTTGAAGGAATTAAAGACTAAGATTGTTGGGAGCAAGTGAAAATAATATAAAGTTAATTTATTTGACCAAAGTTAAAGGATCAAAGGTTATTTTTAATTGATTTTCTTGACCAGGACTGAGTGAAGATGTTTCAAAGTTTTGCTTAAAATGTAAGGGTTATATAGAAAAGAGGTTATTTATTACATTTTAAATTTATCTGATCAAGGTTAAACAAGAGTTATGTTATTTCTGTTAACTTCTACTGAATGTCTATAGATTAGATTTGAATGATGAGGTCTGGGGGACATGTTTTAAAATTAGAAAATGAGATATAAATGGAAAAGAAAAGAACTCAAATGGGTTTATTCAATAACATTTATAATAGGTTGTTAATTCTGGGTAACCCTTAATAGACTTTTGCTGATTAGGAAGGAGGATGAATTTTTTAAGTGTTTATTGAAAATCTTGGTGAGATATGAAAGATTGAAAGGATTGTTTGTTTTATGTGAGAGTTGTAAGAGTTGTTAAAGTTATTTATACTTGTTGGGGGAAGTTATTACTTGTTTTTTCCCTACCTTTTTTCTTTGCACTTTTTCTTTTTTTCATTTGTATTACTTTTATCTATATGTGTGATCTTTAAAAATTATAAAATTGTAAAAAAAGGGATTGTATCAAGGGGTAGATGGGTTGTTTACACTGATAGAAAGGTTTGAAAAGGTGTAGGGATTAGCACTGGTATAAACTGTAATTTTGCTATGTTTTTCTTTTCTTATTTCATGCCTTTCATTCCCTTGGTTTACTATCCCTTACTCTGTTTCTTTATTCTACACAACATTGCATATCCTGAAATGGAATAACATGATTGATTAGTAGTGTGTGTGCATGCAAATGATCTTCTGGCTGGAATGTTGTTATATTATGTGGCAGAGTACAAATAAATCTGATTCAGTCTGGTGCCCACTAGATTTATCAGCCACTGTTGTCTGGGTCTAATA
>NW_015400369.1:0-6239 GCF_001527695.2 Protobothrops mucrosquamatus
TTTTGCATTCTGTATTGCCTTTCAAGTAATTAAAAGGACAAATGCAAATTATTTCAAATTCATGGCTATGTAACATAGTGGCACATAACTTCTTCCCTCTTGAAAGATAATTTGTGTCAGTGATGGCAAAACTTTTAGAGACCGAGTGCCCAAACTGCAACCCAAAACCCACTTATGTATCGTCGGGTGCCGGGTGGGCATGGCCCATTGGGCGGGTGTGGACAATTGGGTGGGTGTGGACAATTGAGTGGGCGTGGCTGCGGTGGTAATGGCAGACTGGGTGGGACAAAAAAGTTCAATCAATCAATTCCAACTTTGCGAGATCTTTTTTTTTCCCGCGAGAAGTTGAATTTGATTGATTGAATCTTTTTTTTTTTTTTGCACATGGAGGCCTAAAGCAAAAAGGTTTTATAAAACTCAGCTGAAGGCCTAGGACTGGGGCGATGGCACACGTGCCCACAGAGAGGGCTCTGCATGCCACCTGTGGCACGCATGCCATAGGTTCGCCACCATGGATCTATCTCATGAGATAAACAAAATCAAGCTTTAAAAAAATGTAAAAAACCATTGTTATTGAGGTTTAAATATTAAATTTTATTTACTTATGTATGTGATCACCCATTTGCCAAGTAACTTTGGATGCATTGTCAATTTTAAACATTAAGGGGAAAAATACATCATTCATAAAAAGCCAGGCATTAAACTTGGAATGTCAGGATCAATTATTAATAAAACTCACTAACATTTGGGTCCTGTGCTAAAGGAAAAAGCCAGGTCTTAGGAGTATTTCTAAATATCAGCAGAGTTGTGGCCATCCAAAGGCAAATATGCAGGATATAGAAACTATACTGCTGTCCAAATCAGAAGGGAAAAAGCTGGTAACATAGTAAACGAAAGAAAAATCTCCAAATAAAGTACAATGCTCTGAATAAATCTCAAGAAGCTTTTGCTACAAATGAAACAACTGCCCTCTGTCTCTAAAGTATTAAAGGTTACAAGAATACAAAATACCAGTGATCCCAAAAATATCCCAAAAGAGGGAAAATATACCTTTTGTACTTGTGTTTAGGGTCCATACATGCCGAGTTATGAATTCCTTAATTTGTGTACAGATAAATAGCGTTTATATGTTAGCACAAATACAGAAACAATCCAACAGAAGGAGTAGCTATATAATCCCAGTGAGTTACATGGGCTGAAAAATGTGGGAAATGCCCCAAATGTAGCCATATGGATTAACTCCTATTCTAATGTTACTAGTAAATTATCCCTAACTTCCTAATCACAAAGGCAGATTCATAGATTGTATTAAGCCGTAATAAGGCATGTTTGTTTGGCTTTTGTCTTAGTGTAGACTGTGAACTACTGTCATTATGCAAGTTGCAGTCAATTTATGGCCAAATTGGGGCTAAAACTTCTGTCACTAAGTGATACAGTCATTAAGTGAGTCACCATGTGACCCTCCTCAACTTTTTTTTTTGTCATTTCGCCATTGCCTTCACCGGAGGGTCACAAATGGCAACAATGTGGTCCTAAGATACTGCAACCATCGTCAATGTGAGCTGGTTGCCAAGCATCTGAAATTTGATCATGTGACCAGGGGGATGCTGGGCATAAGTGTAACGCCCAGCCATGAGTCATTTTTTCCAGCACCATTGTCATTTTGAACAATCACTAAACGCAAGGTTGTAAGTCAAGGACTATCTGTAAAGCATTTGTTTATTGTAAATGATCTGAAAAAAAATCTTACTAATTGTTTTGTAGAACACTTGTTATTTTATTATTTTTATTGTTATTTTAGCAGCAGCAAACCTAGATTAGAGTACTGTATGACTCTAGTTCTCATTAATAAATGCAATGATTGATAAATAGTTGATTAATATCATTCATTACATTGATTATCCGTAAATTATATGTTTGTATCAAAAAAAAGCAATAAGCAGCAAGCATTATGAGAAGGATAAGAATTGTAGCCCCTACTATAACACAACCCAAAATGATATTGAGTTTGAATTTATCCTTTTTTTGGAAATCACTTTTTTTAAAAAAAACAAACAAACAACCTTGCTGTCAAACTATTCTACCAATGGTGTTGGTGGGTAGAGATTCCTTAGGTTTTCAGCAACAAATATTTTCATCTTCTAAATGTAAACAACCAAGAACAATTTTAATAATTGCCTTAGAAAAAAGTACCCTTTGGAGGCAGAATTGTTGCTTAACAACTGTTCGAATTTACAAGAGATTCGGGAAAAATTGCTTATGACCCATCCTTGAAGTTAAAACTGCTGCCCTACCTCCATAGTCACATGGTTGCATTTTGGGCACTTTGCACTCTATTTGCAGTTATGATTAGTTGCCAAGTTTCCTGCGATCATGTGATCCTCATTTGCAATCTTCTCTGCTGGTTTCCACAGAAAGTCAATGGGGCAGCCAGCAAGGAAAGTTGCAAGCTGCTTCTGGCCCCTCTATTCATAGTGGAGGAGATACTTCTATTGGGGACTGAAGAAACAAATGTCTTTTGGATGCCCCAGTGCCAGAGTTCCCATTGCCCTGCGCAGAAGGGAATTCCATCACTGGACTGGAGTAAACAGCTTGCATCCCAAAGTTCTGAGCTTCTTCCAATCTTTCTACTGTTCAGGAAGATAATGTTTGCTAACTTTCCAGCCATACAAGCTTTTTTCAGCCTTTCTATCCATCAGGAATGTCTTGTTTCCTAGCTTTCTGACTGGAAATGCAATGTTTCTGAAGGGTAGAAAGGGTAGTACACAGAGGGGAGGGGAATCACCATGCTGGACCAGAAAAAGGATGCTTGCATCTTCAGGATCTGAGCTTCCTTTTTCCGGCCTAGCATGGTGGTTCCCTTACACAGAGGAGAGAGGAAGACCTGTGATGGACCAGTAAAACAAAGCTCTGATTTTTTGGATCCAAATGTCCATTTTCTGACGTAGCATATGAATTCCCTTCTGCACGTGGAGGAGAGCTGTTTGCCCTTTTTAAGCATGCAGTTTTCTCACTTCATCTGCCTAACAACCCACACGGTCACTTAGCAACCACAACTGGGACGGTCAGGATTACAGCCATTGAGTGGAACGGTAATGTGCAGGCCTCACTTAACAACAACAACAACAAAAGACTTACAACCAAAATTCTAAGTCCAATTATGGTTCTAAGTCAAGGACTATCTGTGGATATATAGGCAATATCATATGGTACAAGAATGTCCTTGTTGTTGGATATATCACACTTCCATCTATCAAATTATATACTATAGTGCAGAAGAGAAGAACGCTCATTGTATCCCACTATGCACTTCTATTCTACCATTATATACAAATAAGGGTTAAAGCTGGAATCATAAAAAGTAATTTTCTTGGAGACCCTCCATACTAGTTGCTAGTATTGATTCCAGGGACTCTGAAAAATTCTATGCCTTTTGCTGCAGAGATACAGAGGATGTAGATGCTGTTATTAAGTCTTCTGCCCTTTTATCTCTTGACTGTTTGTTATTATTTATTAGCAAGATTTGTAAGGCTACACAGCTCAACAGCATCACTCTGGGTGGCTTACAGCATTTAAAAAAATAACAACCCTCTATCATAATAATAATAATAATAATAATAATAATAATAATAATAATAATAATAATAATAATAATAATAATAATAATAATAATAATAATAATAAAGTTGGAAGGGAACTTGGAAGTCATCGAGTCCAACCCCTTGCTCAGGCAGGAACCCTACACCATTTCAGACAAATGGCTGTCCAGTCTCTTCTTAAAAACTTCCAGTGTTGGAGCATTCACCGCTTCTGGAGGCAGGTTGTTCCATTGGTTAATTGTTCTAACTGTCAGGAAGTTTCTCCTTAGTTCTAAGTTGCTTCTCTCCTTGATTAGTTTCCATCCGTTGCTTCTTGTCCTGCCGGAGAATAGCTTGACTCCCTCTTCTTTGTGGCAGCCCCTGAGATATTGGAACACTGCTATCATGTCCCCCCTCGTCCTTCTCTTCGTTAAACTAGACATACCCAATTCCAGCAACCGTTCCTCATATGTTTTAGCCTCCAGTCCCCTAATCATCTTTGTTGCTCTTCTCTGTACTCTTTCTAGAGTCTCAGCATCTTCTCCTAGACTATCAAGCAACATATCAAAACAACCAAAATTGATCACTCAACTGGCCCCTAGTGCCTGGGGGATTACCAGTTGCTCTTCCTTCCTTCCTTCCTTCCTTCCTTCCTTCCTTCCTTCCTTCCTTCCTTCCTTCCTTTCCTTCCTTCCTTCCTTCCTTCATTCATTCCTTCCTTCCTTCCTTCCTTCTGCTTTTGCTTTCCTTTTGCCCATTTTGCTAGTTAAGTGTTATTGATGTCTGCTGATGTTTAATAAATAACCACCAACTATATATATTTTTTGCTACTGAATAAGGTGGCCTATGTGCCTGCTCTGATCTAGACATAAGGACTGACTGGGAGCATGCTTGGTGCAAATTAAACTGCAAATCACCCATAATAAATTTCCAACATGTGTAACCTGTGGAGAAGCTTGCTGAAGCTTGCAGTTCATATTCAACAAGCCCCACTGTCTCCTTAAAAGTGTGGTATACATAAAAAGCACATACACACTTAAACAAATTCTCCCCGCTGCCCTTGGCAAAATGTTCACTGCAGAAGCCTCTGGCAGCAATTTATCTAGTTGTTTAATCCCTTCTTCTGGGTCAGGACTCCAGTCCTTTTTTTCTTCCTCCAACTGATTTATTGATTCTTCCTAGCTGGAGAAAGTTTTACAGCATCTCTCAACTCTGGCTAAGAATACCAACCAATTTCATCATTCCTTTGCACCTCACAAACTGCCCTTATTTACTTATTTATTTTATTCTATCCTACCTTTATCACCTCTTTAATAGGCCCAAGGAAGGGAATTCCAGCTGTGCAAAATGCTGCAGGAAGAAAGCCTTATGTTTTTTCCTCTGCTACTTCATATTTACTCATGGGGAGTCCTCCTGTTTGCCTTAGTCATTATCTCCTATTCCCTTTGTTTGCTTAGGCTACCCATCCTCTTTCTTCCAGCTTAAAGTTCTGATCTTATTCTCCCTGCATGTGTGAAGCCACAGCTACAGACATTTTGTTGTTTTCCTAACTCTTGAGTTTTCATTCTTCCATTTTTAATCTTTGGGACAGACCCCTTTCCCTCTACCAATGTCCTATTCTGTTTTCCTTACTAACACCAAGCTATCTACAGGTAGTCCTTGACTTGCAACAGTTCATTTAGTGACCGTTCAAAGTTACAACGGCACTGGAAAAAGTGACTTATGACCATTTTTCACACTTAGAACTGTTGCAGCGTGAATTACAGTCACGTGAAGTACATCTGGATGCTTAACAACTGACTTACATTTATGATGGTTGCAGGGTCCTGGAGTTATGTGACTTTCTGACAAGCAAAATCAATGGGGAAATCAGATTCACGGAAGAATCGTGTTACTAATTTAAGAGCTGCTGTGATTCATGTAACAAATGTGGGGAGAAAAGTCGTAAAATGGGGCAAAACTCACTTAACAACATAAATTTTTGGCTCCGTTGTGGCTTGAGGACAAATTGAAGGCTACCTGCATTAAAAAAAATATAGATTATCGCTTCCTTTATTCTTAGCCAGTGCTTAGAGTCCTATTTCCTCTGTATCTGACCTTTTCGTTATAGGCCTTGTGCAGTCAGATCTCCAGCTGCAAGTTAACCACCTTCTGGCAATCTGCAGGCAGTTTGCACCAGAGACTGACATTGCCTGATACTACCACAGCCCAGGAATCCTACAGTAATAGACATTGATTATTTTACCTACTTTTATAACAGATGTCCCAATCATACTTTTCAATTTCTTGCATCATTTATAAAGTAAGGAGCAGGGGTTAAAAAAAAAATTACAGTTATGTCTTTTTCACTGAGTGAGGATTTAGCATGGAGCTGTCTGGGTACAACTTAAATATTCTTTGTTCCTTGTGATCAATATCTTCTTATTGGAAAAAATGATATTTGGTTTAAGTGAAGATGATTTATTTATTTATTTATTTATTTATAATTTAATTTATACCCCGCCCTTCTCCTCATGGGACTCAGGGCGGCTAACAGCCTCGTAAAAACTACAATACAAATACAATAATTAAAAGCCGAATTAAAAAGAAATATTTAAACAGGCCGATCAATTAAAATTATCCTTGAAAATCCCCTGAAACTTTAAAATCGTTAAAAATTAT
>NW_015400370.1:0-1327 GCF_001527695.2 Protobothrops mucrosquamatus
ATTATCCAGGCACTCATACGTGATGTCAGTCCTCTGATGTCTCACCACATTGCCATGCTCAGTAGAGTATTTACCACATTTGGAGAAATTTTATGGCTTCTCTCCTGTATGGGTCCTCTTATGCGTAATCAGCTGTGATTTGCAAGTTGTATCTTTTGCACAATAAACACATCTATGGAGCTTTTCCACCACTTATATCCTTGAGGATGTCAAAACATGTGTGGTCCCTTTTTTAATGGTTTTTTTTTATTAAAGCTGTTTTCTTCGTCCCAGAGAATGGCTTCTTCGTCTGCTTTGGGTGGCTCTCCAAGTGACTTTTTCCTATCCAGTGACTTCCAGATATTTCCCTCTTTTACTGAATAAAGAATAATCTCCCTTGACTTTTCATGTAATGTATCCTTGAGTTCCATATGCTCTACTTATTCCAGCTTGAAATCTTTCTTAATTTTCTCTTAATTTTACCTATCACCTGCTGGAAAAGGAGAACTTTGTGGCTTTCTGAAGGAAATGGAAAATATTTTGATTTCTGGGTCAATTTTCTTTCAACGTTGCTTCTTATTCTCAGTTGTCCAGAGTGCTCTTATTGCCATCCTCTTTGCCTATAGGATTTAAAGAAAAGTGCAATGTTAATTGTTCATAAAAATGGTGTAGAAAATATGAAAAAAGAAAAAACTATACATTAAAATAAAATGCAAAGATACCACAATGTTAAAATAACCTCTTATATTAATCATGATTCATTTGACACATGGAAGACTACTAAGGTCCAAGTTCAAATACAATAGTCAATTGTGCCTCCCGCTCGATCCACAGGTGAGGAAAGCAGAGCAATGGGAGGCACAGAGGTCAGCAACAGCCCCACCCGTCCTGAAAATGAACAACTGGGGAAGGATAATTTAACCAGATGCTGGGTGAAGATGTGTTTGTAAGGAACACCTGCTTTTTTTGATGTGCACTTTCCCAGCTTTGCCAGATCTTGTTGCTTGAACTTTGGACTGTGTTTTTCAACTTGAAATGATAGAAAGTGTTGAAGCCATAGGAACCCTGGGAGGAAGTGATCATGCAATATTGGAATTCAACATTATGGAAGCACAGGCAATAGAACACAGTCAAACTAGAGTCTTGGATTTTAAGAGAGCTAATTTCAATAAACTTAGTATTCCATGGATGAGAATCCTCAAGGGGAAAACAACTCAAGAAGCTTGGGAAATTTTGGAAAGTGAGATAATAAAGGCCCAGTCTAGCACAATACCAACAAAGAGGAAAAATAACAGCTCTCAAAAGAAACCAGCATGGCTGCATAAAGAACTCTCTGACAAATTGAAAG
>NW_015400370.1:5229-6239 GCF_001527695.2 Protobothrops mucrosquamatus
TAATAGCGGCAACTGACTATCCAGGGGAGTTTTAAAACATTAAAAGAATAACCTGATTTTAACTGGACTGTTACCTTTCTATAGCATGAGGACTAAAAGATTCCTTATTTTTATTGAAGATTTGGGTTTTTATCTACAAAAAAGTAGTAAAACCCGGAAAAAGATTAAAAAATTTGGACTAAATAAAAAAGAGAAAAAATATCCTAAACGGTATGGATGACACCTTGTGGCCAAACCTGATATTACAACCTGTTATTGCCTAACAGAGACTTGGCTTGCAACCCAGATGATAAATAAGACTTCTGTAACCTTGGCAGATATCAGCTGTGAGAAGCCCAGTTGTGTTTCATACTTGGTGAAAAAATTACTCTTATTTTTTATTGTAAACCTTTTAATTTAATACACTATTAAGAAAATATGGCTGAAGATCACGAACAGATTCTTTTTATGATGAAACCAATTCTTAAAACTATTATTACAGCTACTGATGAAATAAGAGGCTACAAAAAACAAGATGTCAACCTAGATATGCAAATGCAAACTTTGACTACAACTAAAGAAGCAACTACACAGAATATAATAGAAGAAGTGGAACAATTAAATATTATTACAGAAGATTTAAATGATCAACAAATTGAGTTAGCGGAAAACCCAGAAAAGAGACTGTTAATATTGAAAACGGAAAAGACTTTCTAACAAACCAGAAGAAGCTTGAGGACCAAGAACAACAACAGACTGAAGGGAAGATAAACATTTCAGGACAACTACATTGAGACGGAAAAAGAGAGAGACGATTTGCCTAGCACTTCCAAAAAAAATGGCGATTGGATGCCATCTTTTATTTCAAATAATACGTATAATAACAGAGGGAGATCCATTTGATGATTTAAAAGCATGGAGATGGAAGGCAAGTCGGCAAAGAAAGAAAGCTAGAATAAGGTTGAAGAAAATTGGTGTTTTGACTTATCAGTGAAGATTAAAAGAGAATATATTCAAACAGATAAGATGTA
>NW_015400371.1:0-1007 GCF_001527695.2 Protobothrops mucrosquamatus
GTTGGAGAAATGGCACACCATGCACAAGCGCCATGAAAGAGGCTGGGAGAAATGGCACAAACTCTACCTAGAGCAAAAGGAGGATCTCTCCCCCGAACGTGCTCACGCACTGGAAGAAGATAAGGAGGACGCCTTCACACAATGGATGGACTCCGAACGGCAACTCAAGGACATTCAGCAGCAATTAAAAGACTCAGACGTCGACCGCGACATGCAAAGTCTTCGGTTACGGAACAAGGAACGCAAGAAGCTTCCAGAGAGCCCACAACGCCCTCCAGAACGCGAACCTCGCCCCAGAGACGGACCGGTTGACAGGGCAGAGTCTGAAGTTTCCCGCCATTCACACGCACCGTCCCTACGGTCGCACGTGGCTCCATCCCACGCGTCCGGAAGGGCCTCATCCTTTCGCCACATCTCCAAGGCACATTCCAGCGTGTCACAACAGTCTCATGTCACAGGCGCCTCCCGCCATTCAAAGGCTTCTTCCCGCCAGAGCCAAGCATCTCGAGCCTCAAGGGCGGAGAGCATTGCCGCTCGTCTTGCAGAAGCGCGAATCAATACCGCAATGGCTGGAGTCGCTGTCCAAGCAGCAGTATTTATTATTTATTTTTATTTTTAAGACTTATATGCCGCCCTTCTCCCCACGGGACTCAGGGCGGCTCACAATAAAAGCCAATTAAAACCAAATATTTGTAGCTGTGTCTCTTATTAAAAATCATTAAAAATTATCCCTATTTAAAATTCACCCTAGGTCAGTCCCGCTTGCTGAAAAAGCCATGTCTTGAGGGCGCGGCGGAAGGTTAGGAGATCCTGGGCTGCATTAACAGAGGGATAGAATCAAGATCACGTGAAGTATTAATACCACTTTACAATGCCTTAGTAAGGCCACACTTGGAATACTGCATCCAGTTTTGGTCACCACGATGTAAAAAAGATGCTGAGACTCTAGAAAGAGTACAGAGAAGAGCAACAAAGATGATTAGGGGACTGGAGGCTAAAACATATAA
>NW_015400371.1:4183-6238 GCF_001527695.2 Protobothrops mucrosquamatus
TTAAGACGGAACTCGGATGGGCCATAGGAGGGACGGTTTGTCCTGATCAACCGCAAACCCCAACCCAGGTGAGCATATCAACCACCTCCATTCCCAGTAATGGTACAGCACCTCACCTGAAACCACACCTAGGACACTGTGCGCTTGTGACAACCAAACCTGCTTTGGAAGCAACAGTGTTCCAGACCAGCTTAGCCTTGTCCATAGAGGACAAACAAGACAAACAACGTCTGCAAGACCGGGAGTCATGGAGTTTACTTCCAAGATGTCCCAAGAGTATGCAAGTGCAGTGCACGTATGTTTCCAGCTCACCCGCCACAGTGCAAAAGAAAGATTTGCATGCTTCCTTAGATGTGTCAACGAAGGCAAATGCAGCCTTAAGATGCGTCACAGTCTACAGCGGGGAGAGCCACACTTACGTCATTTTGTTTGCAACCATAAGATGCATCAGAGTCTACAGCGGGGAGAGCTGCAGTCTCGGTGTCTTCTTTGGAAAAGCGAGACTAACAATACATAAAGGCCACACTGTACCAAGGTTAGTACTATGTGGTACCACGTTGGCTGTAAAGCTCACCAACTTGACAGCGAAGACATTGCGCCTTGAACTACAGTCTACCACCTTCTATGCAGACAGCAAGGAGATGTCAAGCTACATCTACAAACAAAGCAGACATTTCTACGTTTATGTAGGCAATAGAATGAAGAGTGTTGAAACATCTTTGAGCCCTGAACAATGGCAACATGTGCCAACAGGCAACAACCAAGTGAAGTGGCCCAACCTAGCCACACAGTTAAAAGAATTGACCTGGCTAGAAAGTCCTGAGTTCTTGGTCCGTCCAAATAGACAAACGGATCAACACGCCAACCTTCAACTTCAGGCCAAAAATTGCCTTCCCCAGACAGCTCACATGGGCGAAGCGCGCATAGGCAAAGCGCGGGAGCACGTGATTGGTGCACCCCACAAATTCATGGACTCTAAGTCGTTAAAAACACCCACACCCACACATGATGTCCTCACTACCCTGATGACAACAGTAGCAGCCATCTTCAATGCTCCATCGGTGGTTCCAGACACCTCGGTTGCTGAGCATCCTGATCCTTCAGTTCCAGCTGTTGTTCCTGATCCTTCAGTTCCAGCTGTTGTTCCTGATCCTGCAATTCCAGCCGTTCCTGAGTATCCAGCTGTTCCTGAGCATCAAGCTGTTCCTGTGTTTCCAGATCCAGATGTTCCTGTGTTTCCAGATCCAGATGTTCCTGTGTTTCCAGATCCAGCTGTTCTTGTTTTTCCAGGTTCTTCAGTTCCTGAGTATCCTGTGAATCCAGTTCCCTTTGTTCCTGAGAAGCTTTGGGTTCCAGTTTTTCTGTTCCAGATTTGGTTCCAGTTTCCTTTACAGGAAGAAGACCTTGTCTCACTTAGAGACAAGAACGCATACCAGAACTATTGGCCCATGAGACTTGCACACCGGGCCCACCCAGCTGATGAACTACTTTGCCAAGCTAACTTTCAGATCGTGAAGCCACGTGAGTCAGGTCGTGACTCAAAGACACTTGTACCAGGCTGATCTCCGATTTGGCACCGTAGCTGATGAAGACTGAACCAGAAGATGAAACCTCAAATGATGTATTGTGTTTATGCATTCTTTGATGTAACACTTGCTTATTTTTTTGCATAATTGTGCATGCTTTATATTTACCTATAGTTATGCATGTTTTGATACCAAGTTTTTTACCTATGTAGTCACAAGTTAGTCAACATTGAGTACTGTATACTTTAATGCTATATTTTTTTTCTTCTTTTCATATTCAGTTAGTAAGTAGTGGAAATATTAATTTCCAAGCGGGGAGTGTTCTGGATAATAGATCCATTTAATCCATTTAGCCTTGTATAAGTCTATGTATCTTGTATAACTCTATGAATGCCTATGTAACAGGGCAAGGGGAGGGAGCAAGGGTCAGGGGGCGGAGCTTCAAAGGCATCCCTGACCATTAGCCTGAGGGCAGCCCTTTTGTTCTCTGACCACCGCACGCAGCACATGGCTGCAGACTTCCCAATTA
>NW_015400372.1:0-2036 GCF_001527695.2 Protobothrops mucrosquamatus
GGAGGAGGAGGAGGAGGAGGAGGAGGAGGAGGAGGAGGAGAAGAAGAAGAAGAAGAAGAAGAAGAAGAAGAAGAAGAAGAAGAAGAAGAAGAAGAAGAAGAAGAAGAAGAAGAAGAAGAAGAAGAAGAAGAAGAAGAAGAAGAAGAAGAAGAAGAAGAAGAAGAAGAAGAAGAAGAAGAAGAAGAAGAAGAAGAAGAAAGAGACTGTGGGGTCCTTGGGGTTGTCTGAGCTGGGTGGTTTCCTTGCAGACGTTTCACGACCCAACTAGGGAACATCATCAGTGCCAGAAGGAGGTGGGGTCTTCTCCCTGTTTACATACAGGAGCTCACTCTGCCTGTGTTGGTGGGAGTGTAGTAGTCCCCTTGGTTGTTCTCTGATTGGGCTATTCTTTTCTGTCTGGGGTTTATCCCTGCTTCTCTGAGTGTGAGCTGTTGGAGAGTTCTGTGTTCTGGTTGTTTTTTTTTTGTTTTGCAGCCCTGATGATGTTCCCTAGTTGGGTCACGAAACGTCTGCAAGGAAACCCCCCAGCTCAGAGACCACCAAGGACCCCACAGTCCTCCTTCCTCCTCTTCCTCCCTGTAATCCCTTCTAGCACTGATGACATTCCCTAGTAGGGTCATGAAATGTCTGCAAGAAAACCATCAAGTTTAGAGCGCACCAAGGACTCCACAGTCCTCCTCCTCCCCCTTCTCCTCCTCCTCCTCCTCCTCCTCTTCGTCCTCCTTCTCCTCCTCCTCTCTGCAACCCGTTCCTTCTAGCACTGACGACGTTCCCTAGTTGGGTCATGAAACGTCTCCCAGAAAAGCACCCACCTCAGAGAGCACCAGGGACCCCACAGTCCTCCTCCTCCTCCTCCTCCCACACAGTCGACCCGATCCGGCCAGCCGTCGCCCCTCCCCGGGTCCCCCACCCCATTCCTCGTCCCCGTGTCTTACCGAGAAGGGCTGACCGGCGCCTGGCACTCACCTTTGCCCTCTTTGGTTTTGGCTTTGCGGACGGGAAGAGGCTGGGGCGGGGGCTGCAGCAGGTGTGGGGGCTCAGGCGAAGGGATGACGGCAGACACGGCAGCCGAGACCTGTTCCGCCACGGCGGCGGCAGCAGCGGCGGCGGCGGCGGCCACGGCGGCCGTGGAGCCTTTGAAGGGGTTGTTGGCGCTGAATTCCCGCCACTTGGCTCCCATGATGGTCATCATCTTGGACATGGGGATCTTGGGGTTCTTTTTGGCAATGAGAGGCCTGGAGGAGGAAGGGAGGGACGACACAAAAGGGTCACTGAAGCCCCCGTCGTTTGGCAACAGCACACTCAAAACTCCTGGACTGCTTCATGGTCCTTTTGCAGCCCTCTCTGAGCGGTTCGGGGTCAGCCTGTTGGCCCCCCCACCCCAACAATCTGGGTCCTCGTTTGACCGACCTCGGAAGGACGGAAGGCCGAGTCAAGCTTGAGCCGGTCAGGATCGAACTGCTGGCAGTGGGCAGTGAGTTAGCCTGCAGCACTGCATTCTAACCACTGTGCCATGATAGCTTCCTTCCTTCTCCTTGTTTCCCTTCCTTCCTTCTTTCTCATTTTCCTTCCTTCCTTCCTATTTTCTTTCTTTCCTTCCTTCCTTCCTTCTTTCTCATTTTCCTTCCTTCCTTCTCCTTCTTTCCTTCCCATTTTCCTTCCTTCTTTCTCATTTTCCTTCCTTCCTTATTTTCTTTCCTTCCTTCCTTCCTTCCCATTTTCCTTCCTTCCTTCTCATTTCCCTTCCTTCCTTCCCATTTCCCTTCCTTCCTTCCCATTTTCCTTCCTTCCTTCCTTCCTATTTTCTTTCCTTCCTTCCTTCCCATTTTCCTTCCTTCCTTCCTTCCCATTTTCCTTCCTTCCTTCCTTCCCATTTTCCTTCCTTCCTTCTCATTTCCCTTCCTTCCTTCTCATTTCCCTTCCTTCCTTCCTATTTTCTTTCCTTCCTTCCTTCCCATTTTCCTTCCTTCCTTCCCATTTTCCTTCCTTCCTTCTTTCTCATTTTCCTTCCTTCTCGTTTCCCTTCCTTCCTTCCC
>NW_015400372.1:4155-6238 GCF_001527695.2 Protobothrops mucrosquamatus
CACGCGCCCCCAACCAAGAACCACCCCCCCCAAGCAGAAGACATCCATCCTTTCCCATCGTTCTGCTCGCCAAGGGGGCCTGCCTTCTCGGTCCTGCTTCCTGCACACAGACACACACATATACACACACACACACACACACACACACACACACCGTGCACACAGCTTCAGGACTTCACTGGCTGCCAGTGGAACCACCTGCCTCCAGAAGCGGTGAATGCTTCAACACTGGAAGTCTTTAAGAAGAGACTGGACGGCCATTTGTCTGAAATGGGAATAGGGCTAACTGCCTGAGCAGGGGGTTGGACTAGGTGACCTCCAAGATCCCTTCCAACTTTATGATTATGATTATGATTAGCTGTCTGAAATGGAATAGGGTTTCCTGACTGAGCAGGGGGTTGGACTGGATGACCTCCAAGGTCCCTTCCAACTTTATTATTATTATTATTATTATTATTATTATTATTATTATTATTATTATTATTAAAGAGCCCATCTGCTGATGTCTGACCCGGTGGGGGCTTAAGCCTACACAAAGACCATTTGTCCACAAGGGTCTAGGGGTTTCCTGCTTGCACAGGGGGTTGGACTAGAAGACCTCCGAGGTCCCCCCCGAAGTCTGGCTCTTCTCTTATTCTGCAGAGCTGGCCTCCAGACGTTGTGGCTGCCCCGACACGGGAGGTTTTTAAGAAAAGTCTGGACGGCCCCTCATTTGAAATGGGATAAGGCAGTGGTTCTCAACCTTTTTAATGCTGCGACCCCCAACCGGTCGTAAGCCGAGGACTAAACCGGTCGTAAGTCGAGGACTAATCCGGTCATAAGTCGAGGACTAAACCGGTCGTAAGTCGAGGACTAAACCGGTCGTAAGTCGAGGACTACCCAACCGGTCGTAAGTTGAGGACTTTCCCTGCCCAGGAGCGCCGTGCATGCGTGGTTCTGCCCCCTGCGCCAGCCGAGGCGTAGCTGGCAAGCGGCAGAGACGGAGCAGGACGACCACCAGCTGGCCCAGCTCAAGGAACCCGCCGGAAAAGGGGGCAAAAATGGCGGACAAAAAAAAATGGCGGACAGCCTTGCTTGGCGACCCCCGTGAAATGGTCGATCGACCCCAAATGGGGTCGCGACCCATAGGTTGAGAACCGCTGGGATATAGGGTCTCCTGCTCGAGCTGGGGGATGGACTAGAAGACCTCTGAGGTCTTAGCCGGCTGCGAAGTGGACTCACTTCCCCCCATTGACTTTGCTTGTCAGAAGCTCACAAAAGGGGATCAGGTGATCACCCCCCACCCCCCACCCCCGGGACGCCGCGACCGTTGTCAATACAAGTCCGTTGCCAAGTGGCTGGATTTGGACTTTATGATCCCGGGGATGCCGCAAGTGTGAAAAACGGCCCTCAGTCGCTTTTTTTTTAAGTGCCGCCGTGATTTTGAACGGTCACTGAACGAAGCACGGCGAGGACAAAGGCGAGGTTTAAAGGGCCAGAACGAAATTTGAAATTTGATATGATTTAATGTGAGAACTTTCTATACCAGGGGGGGCAACCTGGGCTCTTTTAGGACTCGTGGACTTCAACTCCCAGAATTCCTGAGCCAGCCATGCTGAGGGGAAGAGAGAGGTTTCCAGCTGAGCCAGGCTGGCTCAGGAATTCTGGGAGTTGAAGTCCACCAGTCATCAAAGGATCATAGTTCCCTCACGCTGGCTGAGGAATTCTGGGAGTTGAAGTCCACAAGTCAACAAGGGAACCATAGTTCCCCCGTGCTGGCTCAGGAATTCTGGGAGTTGAAGTCCACAAGTCATAAAAGTCATAGTTCCCTCACACTGGCTGAGGAATTCTGGGAGTTGAAGTCCACCAGTCATCAAAGGGTCATAGTTCCCTCACGCTGGCTGAGGAATTCTGGGAGTTGAAGTCCACAAGTCATCAAAGGGTCCTAGTTCCCTCACGCTGGCTGAGGAATTCTGGGAGTTGAAGTCCACAAGTCATCAAAGGGTCCTAGTTCCCTCACGCTGGCTGAGGAATTCTGGGAGTTGAAGTCCACCAGTCATCAAAGGGTCATAGTTCCCTCACGCTGGCTGAGGAATTCTGGGAG
>NW_015400372.1:11440-13017 GCF_001527695.2 Protobothrops mucrosquamatus
TAGGTAGGTAGATAGAAAGAATGGATGGATGGATATAGGTGGGTAGGTAGAAAGAATGGATGGATGGATGGATATAGGTAGGTAGATAGAAAGAATGGATGGATGGATATAGGTGGGTAGGTAGAAAGAATGGATGGATGGATGGATATAGGTAGGTAGGTAGGTAGGTAGATAGAAAGAATGGATGGATGGATGGATGGATATAGGTAGGTAGGTAGGTAGGTAGGTAGAAAGAATGGATGGAGAGACAGGATGGATGGATGGATGGCTGTAATGGATGGAGACAGACAGACAGACAGACAGATATAGATATAGACAGACAGACAGAGGGGTCTCCCTACAGACATGGGCTGTGTCTCATCTAACAGGGAACGTCATTTGGAGGCACCTGATGTCGTAAGAGGCGCCCGTGAACGTGGCTGGATATGTACGTTTTTACCTGATGATCCTTATAAAACCACTTTTTGAAGAGGCAACCCATAAATATTCCAAATAAACAAATAAACCTCGACAATTAAGCGCCGTTCCTTCAGAAGGCCTATCGGTGCCTTCTGAGCCCCACATTTCTCTCTGCTCAGCCACAGTGCTTAAGTGCCCCCATTGCACGACCTTATTTTGCCGCAGCCGTAAAGCGAATCACGCGGTCGTTAAGTAAATCTGGCTCCCCCCCTCCCATCGTCTCTGCTTGTCGTGAAGCCGTCTGGGAAGGTTACAAAGGTTGATCACACCACACACTCACACACACACATGGGACACTCCGCCTGTTGTAAATACATGCCAGTCACCAAGCACTTGAATTTTGATCCCATGGCCACGGGGGAGCCTGCCACGGTCGTTAAGTGTGAAAACTGGCCGTAAGGTCTCTTTTTTTCTGTGGCTTTGAAACTTCAGAGCGGCTTTGTGACTTCGAACAGTCATTAAACAAATGGTTGTAAATGGAGGACTAGCTCTATTTCCATGCATGACCTAGAACAGAGGTAGGCAGCTTTGGCTTTTTTATGACTCGTGGACTTCAACTCCCAGAATTCCTGAGCCAGCCATGCCTTCCCCCCCCCCCTCCTACCTCCTATAGCAGAAAGATTGCAGAGGAAGGGATTATAAGAGAGTAAGCACATCGATGGGTAGACACATCCCGCTGGCTCAGGAATTCTGAGGTTGCCTACCCCTGACCTCTGTGTCCATCAGTTCCAATGATTGACAGCTCTTCCTGTCCACAAGTCCTTCTTAATGCCTCATCTATTGAAGTCTCATCTCATTTGGTCTAGTCCAGGGGTAGGCAACCTCGGCTCTTTTAGGACTGGTGGACTTCAACTCCCAGAATTCCTGAGCCAGCCACACTGAGGGGAAAGGGAGAGGTTTCCAAGCTGAGCCAGGCTGGCTGAGGAATTCTGGGAGTTGAAGTCCGTGAGTCATCAAGGGAGCCATAGTTCCCCCATGCTGGCTCAGGAATTCTGGGAGTTGAAGTCCACCAGTCATGAAGGGGGCCATAGTTCCCCCATGCTGGCTCAGGAATTCTGGGAGTTGAAGTCCACCAGTCATGAAGGGGGCCATAGTTCCCCCATGCTGGCTCAGGAATT
>NW_015400373.1:0-1423 GCF_001527695.2 Protobothrops mucrosquamatus
TCCTAAAATTAAGCATAATGTAAGATCCTGGTTCTCACAACATCTAGGATTGATTCAGTATAAGGGAATCTTTGTCACCCAGGGTTGAACTGTGGAGTTTCTCTGAGCTTGGTGGTTTTCTTGGAGATGTTTCATGACCCAGTTAGGGAAGATCTTCAGTGCTAGGAAGGAGGAGGAGGAGGAGGAGGAGGAGGAGGAGAACTATGGGTTTCTTGGTGGTTTTCTTGCAGACATTTCATAACTGAACTAGGTAACATCATCAGTGCTAGAAGGGAGTGGGGTTTGCAGAGAAGAGGAGGAGGAGGAGCAAGAGGAGGAGGAGGAGAAGGAGGAGAAGGAGGAGGAGAATGATGACAATGACCTAGGGGTCTTGGGTGCTCTTTGAGCTTCGTTATTTTCTTGCAGACGTTTCATGACCCAACTAAGTAACATCATCAGTGCTAGAAGGGAGTGGGGTTTGCAGAGAGGATGAGGAGCAGGAGGAGCAGGAGGAGCAGGATGACGACGACGACTTAGGGGTCCTGGGTGTTCTTTGAGCTTCATTATTTTCTTGCAGACATTTCATGACCCAACTAGGGAACATCCTCAGTGCTAGAAGGGAGGGGTCTTGTGGAGAGGAGGAGGAGGAGGAGGAGGAGGACTGTGGGGTCCTTAGTGCTCTTTGAGCTTGGTGTTTTCTTGCAGACCTTTCATGGCCCAGCTAGGTAACATCACCACTGCAGTTGAGTGTGGGCTTTGCTCCCTGTTTAGATGCTTGAGGTTGCCCTGCAAGTCTTGGTGGGAGTGTGGTTTTCTTCTTGATAGTTCCTGGATTGGGGGATTATTATCTGCTGGGCTGTGTGTCCCTGATGATGTGAATGTTGGCGTGATGGCTCCCACCTGCCTGGTCCATGAACCACCAAGGGTCCAACACGGGTGCCTGTGCTGAGGCAGCCAGCTCAGAACTTCAACCTCCCCATTTAGCCTAAGAACTTCAGGCAACTTCCAGGAGGAAAGAAATCTTCTCTGGATGCCCATCCCCCTCTTGAGGGAGGGCACTATCTTGCCCCCTCTGTATTTGGGGAGGGGGCTGTGAGAGTGTGCAGGACCAGCGTAGACAGTCCCTGCCTCCCATTCCCTGGAATTCCTCCTTCCTCTTTGGTGGAACCCGGGGTTGTCCATGTCCACCCCCAGGATCCAAGGCAAGAGACGGGAGCCCAGTTATAGGGACCCTCCCCCTGGGGTCCTGAGAGGTCGACCCAGCAGGAAACGGCTCTGCTTTGTGGGGAAGGAGGTGGGCAGGTGGCATCTGGCAGCGTCTCACCTGGATGTATGGAGATGTTTCAGTTCCTGAAAGGCCCAGAGATGGGATCTTGCTGGATCTGGGATTCCAATTCCAAAGAATCTCTCAGCCTTGGGATCTTCTATTTTGCAGAAAAGCCTG
>NW_015400373.1:4897-6238 GCF_001527695.2 Protobothrops mucrosquamatus
TAAAAGTATCTTATATATAAGAATGTAAAAAGAATGTATGTTAACATCTGATAAATATCACAGTATATGTATGGGGGAGAGTTTGGAAAAATAAAAAATAAAAAAAAAGTTATTCTCCAAAGCACCTGAAGGCAGGACAAGAAACAACGGATGGAAACTCATCAAGGAGAGAAGCAACCTAGAACTAAGGAGAAACTTCATGACAGTGAGAACAATTAACCAGTGGAACAACCTGCCTCCAGAAGCGGTGAATGCACCAACACTGGAAGTTTCTAAGAAGAGACTGGACAACCATTTGTCTGTAATAGGGTATAGGGTCACCATCTTGTGAAAGAGAAAGGAATGTGTATTGTCATTGCATTAAGTCATCCTACTTCCTGGATCTGCAGGGGTGAAATTCCCAGTGGGGAGAATAAATAGAGCGAGCAGCCCGAGTGTGGGGCAGACAGCATCATCATGTCTTCTGGAGGTCTTCTTCTCCTGCTGGGACTCCTCACCCTCTGGGCAGAGCTGAGCCCCGTCTCCGGCCAGGACCATCCAAGTGAGTTTCCAGAATGATCTTGAAACCTTTTGCTGGGAGGGGCTGATGTGATCAGAGGGCAGAGTTCTCCCCCAGGGAGCGAAAACCAAGAGCCCCAGTCTAGAACCTCTGGCTTGGTGGAAAAGTTCTTGAGATGGTAGTTGGGTGTAAGCTGAAGAGGAAACAGAAATGGGAGGGGGCCCCAAGAAAGAGAAATGCAATTTTGGAGGAAGGCTCTCCTATACTTAATGCAGATTAATACAGCATAATATTTGTAACTCAGGATTGACACGATGGGTCCTTGGTGCTCTCTGAGCTTGGTTCTTTTCTTGTGGACTTTTCATGATCCAAACTAGGTAACATCATCAGGGCTCATGAGGAGGTTCCATTTTTTCAGTGATGAAATGTCTTCAAAAAAACTACCCAACATCCAAGCTCAGAAAGCACCAAAGACCCCAACAGGATCCATCATTCAGCCGTCTAGTCCAGGGGTAGGCAACCTTGGCTCTTTTATGACTCATGGACTTCAACTCCCAGAATTCCTCAGCAAGCATGGGGGAACTACGGCCCCCTCATGACTCGTGGACTTCAACTCCCAGAATTCCTGAGCCAGCATGGGGGAACTACGGCCTCCTCATGACTCGTGGACTTCAACTCCCAGAATTCCACAGCCAGCATGGGGGAACTACAGCCCCCTCATGACTCGTGGACTTCAACTTCCAGAATTCCTGAGCCAGCATGGGGGAACTACGGCCCCCTCATGACTCGTGGACTTCAACTCCCAGAATTCCTGAGCTAGCATGGGGGAACTACGGCCCCCT
>NW_015400374.1:0-3162 GCF_001527695.2 Protobothrops mucrosquamatus
AGTAAACGGTGTTTGGATCAACAACTTAAGATATGCTGACGATACAGTTCTGCTTGCCAGTAAGCATGAAGACCTTCAGCTCCTCATCAACAGAGTCACAGAAATATCTGAAAAATATGGCTTGAAGCTTAACACCTCAAAAACCAAGATCATGGTCGTCAGCAAACAACCCGTTAATTTACCACCAATAAATTCAGAAAGAATACCACTAGAAAAAGTTGAAAGGATCACGCACCTCGGTTCCAATTTACATGAAAGCTGGGACATGACTGTTGAAGTAAAGACAAGGATAGAAAAAGCCCGAACAGCATTCTGCAAAATGAAAAAGTCTTCTGCAGTCACGACATAAGCCTAAGACTGAAAATCAGGCTTGTCAGATGCTATATTTTGCCTATCCTCTCTATGGAGTAGAGAGTTGGTCTCTGACAGAAGGCCACCTGAAGAGACTAGAAGCATTTGAAATGTGGATTTACAGGCGGCTGTTACGTATAAGATCAGAAATGAGGAGGTGATAAGCTGCCTGGGAAAGCCAAGGAAAATAATCAAAACAATTAAAAAATGAAAATTAGAATATTTTGGACATGTGATGCGAAACCCAGAAAAATACGGCATACTCCATTTAATCCTCCAGGGAAAGGCAAACGAGGTCCAGGCAGAAGAAGAACATTGTGGCTTCAAAATCTAAGGGATTGGTTTGGACAAAACTCAGCAGCACTTTTTCGTGCGGCTGCTGATAAAAACAGGATCGCCAACATGATCGCCAATGTCCGATAATGGATATGGCACAAGAAGAAGAAGAAGCAGAACAAAAGATGCTGAAATAAGCTGCTAAAGAACTGTTTTCCACATTTTCTAAATCTGTTGTTTTAAAATGAGCATGATATTTCATATTAGCTTACCAAATGTTAAAATTATGATTTTTTTTCTAGGTATAGCAGTAGATAAGTGGTTAAGGCACCAGACTAAAAACCAGGAGACTGTGAGTTCTAGTTCTGCCTTAGGCAAAAAGCCAGCTTGGTGCCCTGGCTAGTCACTTTCTCTCATACCTATGAAGGAGGCAATGTCAAACCACTTCCAAAAACTTTGCTAAGAAAACTGCAGGGACTTGTCCAGGCAGTCGCCACAAGTCAAGACTGATGTGAAGGCATCAAGAAAAAAAGTAAATAAAAGTATGTGACATAAAAATAAACACAGAGTTCTCTTTTCCATTCATTCAACTTTTTCATTAAAAAGTTCATTCATTCTTTCTTGCTTCTATCTACTGAGTTTATCTTTTTTGTACAGTGCAAGTTTGATGTTATTAGAAGAGATATATTGAGGTATAGTTAACATATCTTGGTGTGACTGGGTCTTTCTAGCATTGTAAACATGTTAAGAGAGAGAAACAAAAAGTATCAGTATTAGCAGAATCATAGGCAGTACATGAAGCCTATTTCATTTCGTTTCCAATTGAGACAAGTTATCCTTCAGTACTAGTTGGATTTATTTGGTTCCACGATATAGGTTAATACTAACAACTTACTTTGGAACTAGAATAAAAAGAATTTATGGATAATTCTTCCCAGTATTGAATATTCATAAAGATTGTGGTTGCTTGATATTAATTAGAAAACCTGTGACATGTATGGACCTAGCCTCCAGAAGTAGTTAAGATTAAAATTTCAACAGGAATTGGAATATTTCTGAGGAGATATTCTCCTCAGAATAATCATCTTCTACCATCTATTAAGCTGTGAAGGATAAAACAATATAATTAAGGAAAATAAATTATAAAATTTAAACTCATGACACTGACAGAGAGTATGCTCAGGTTAGAGATCAGTGCTTTAAAAATATTAAGAGTCTGATTAAGAATATCTCAGGAATCTATAATTTGATCACATGATTAACATATAATAATTGCTTAGAATCTATGGGGTAATTTCTGTATCCTATAATATCCATATACAATAATCTCTTTTAATTGTCATTCTCCTTACTCATTATTTCTCAATCATGTGCTAATTTTTTCTTCTTTTTATAAGTTCTTTACTTATTTTATTTACCGCTTATGGGCTATAAAAGAACTTTATATTTAAGTAGTATATTTTTGCAGTTTTAATATAAACCTTATGCTCCAGGATTGAAACACGGATGGGTAGGACACTTCAACCTAATTCATCAGACCCCGAAATTCTGTTGCCATTGGTCACCCAAATAACATGATGGACATTAACAGTATACAAATCAGAGAAAGACTTTAAGGGGTTTGCTTTGCCCTTTACTATCAGGAAGAATACTTACCTTCTCTGGGACTAGGAGGCTGATGGATGCCACCCATGTCCCATACATTGGCCAAAGGAACAAGAGCAAAATTCTGTTTATACAAGAGCTTCAGGAAATTGATACTAGCCGCCATCTATCATTTACAGCAGGGGTAGGCAACCTTGGCTCTTTTATGACTCGTGGACTTCAACTCCCAGAATTCCTGAGCCAGCATAGCTGGCTCAGGAATTCTGGGAGTTGAAGTCCATGAGTCATAAAAGAGCCAAGGTTGCCTACCCCTGATTTACAGCATAATATTCCTTCCTTCCTAATGGCTTTGAAATTTCCCCATTCTCTCTGATTCTTCCCTCTATTTTTAATTCCTTGTTTGCCATGTCTTATAAATTTGAGGATAGGGCCTATTTCTTCATTTTAGTAGATGTACTTTAGGAGAGAATAATTGCTCAGGAAAATAAGATAAAAGGCTATAAATAAAGCAGTACATAGAAAGGTCCGGTCTCCATGTTGGCCTTTTGTTAAACACTTACCAGCAAGAAAAATGAGAAAAGTTTGGATTAAGTCAAAGTAAATGACATTATCTGAGGCACCATCATAACATGACAAAATTGCAAGACAGGATTTATTACTCGAGTGATAGTTGCCAACTGGAAATACATATGTATTGCAATAAAACTAATTCAATGTATGCAGTTTCAAGAGAGCACTTATACAAGATATTGTTTAAATGGTACTATATGCTTGGCAGAACTGTAAAAGAATATATTACAATATATTTGAATATGTTGCAGATGTAGAAGGACAAAAGAACATGCATTCATATTAGGAGAGATTGTAACTAGCTTTAAAAATTTAGTTAAATATATAATATATTATAATGAAACTATATAATGAAATACA
>NW_015400374.1:3932-6237 GCF_001527695.2 Protobothrops mucrosquamatus
TGTTGCTATTGGTGAGTATCAATAACTCTGTTGATAAATTATTGTAACTTCCAATTTAGTTTGCACCTAAAACCACTTCCTGCAAATGTCTATATTCAGATCAAAGCAAACACACATGAACTCTGTTCAGCTAGCAAAAATATAGCCTGAAGCTTATCAGCAAACATGAAAAAAAGATGATAGGATAAAAGATATACAAAAGCAGAGTGGGAGGGAGATGAAAAAAAAGTAAATTTGTTACTTTTTCATCACCTATCAAAAAGCACAGAATTTTCCAGAGCTATTGGAAATACCACTTGTGGGTACTTGGCATGGCCAAGTACCAAAACCAAGTAGCCTTAGGTTATTCCAGTCTTAACCATTTTATGGAAAGGGGGACACCAGGTGATGTTTTCTTTATTCTACACACACACACACACACAGAGACACACACATACACAATATTGATGTGCTTTCCCCAGTCCTGTTAGTTCCTTATACTCTGTTGCCTGGAATAAAAAAAAAATAGCTTTGGCTGAGTGATAGGATTATCTTTTTTTCAAGGTTCATCAGCTTCTATTATCTACTGTTCTAGTACATCAGAATAAGAAGTGATATTTCCTGAAGTCTGCAGTAATGCTTTATGGATTAAAGTTGCAGCTTGTTCAAGTTTACTTGGGAATACATGGATATCCAGTTGAAATTGGTAGTTTATTTTTTTTTTAATAGAGAAATATGAAGCACAGAAAAGTGTAGTTAGTCCTCCACATACAACCAGGAGCCAGAATTTCTGTTGCTAAGGAAAGCGATTGTTAAGTGAGTCATGTCGGATTTTATGACTTTTTTTACCATGGTTGTTAAACAAATCACTGCAGTTAAGTTAATCATGCAGTTGTTAAGCGAATCCAGATTCCCCATTGACTTTGCTTGTCAGAAGCCAGCTGTGGAGGTCACAGATGGCAATTACATGACCCTGGGATGCTGCAAGCATTGTAAATACATGCCAATTGAATTTTGAAATACAAGTGCCTAAGTTTTGATCACATGACTGTGTTTGAAACCTGGAAGCTTGGTAATATTCTGCTGAAATACTGTTATTATTTTTAAACCTATGGTGTTTTTTTCTTATTAAAGGGGTAAATATCTGGGATAGAAGAATAACTATTGCCTTTTTTCTCTTTATAAAATGACCTTCCAAACATCTTTACTCTATGATCAAGAGATCAATCTCTCCATTACAATAGTGGCATTTCAACTCCAGCAGTTATAAAATATAATAATGATGATGATGATGATGATGATGGAAGGGACCTTGGAGGTCATCCAGTCCAACCCCCTGCTCAGGCAGGAAACCCTATACCATTTCAGACAAATGGATGTCCAGTCTCTTCTTAAAAACTTCCAGTGTTGGAGCATTCGCAGCTTCTGGAGGCAGGTTGTTCCACTGGTTAATTGTTATAATTGAAATTTCTCCTTAGTTCTAGGTTGCTTCTCTCTTTGGTTAGTTTCCATCTGTTGCTTCTTATCCTGCCTTCAGGCACTTTGGAGAATATCTTGACTCCCTCTTCTTTGTGGCAGCCCCTGAGATACTGCTATCATGTCACCCCTCATCCTTCTCTTCATTAAACTAGATATACCCAATTTCAGCAACCGTTCTTTATATGTTTTAGCCTCCAGTCCCCTAATCATCTTTGTTGCTCTTCTCTGTACTCTTTCTAGAGTCTCAACATCTTTTTTACATTGTGGTGACCAAAACTGGATGCAGTATTCCAATTGTGGCCTTACCAAGGCATTGTAAAGTGCTATTAACACTTCATGTGATATTGATTCTATCCCTCTGTTAATGCAGCCTAGCACTGTTTTGGGTTTTTTTTTGTAGCTGCAGCACACTACTGGCTATATTTAAGTGATTGTCCACTAGGACTCTGAAATCCCTCTCATAGTTGCTACTATTGAGCAAGGTACCACCTATACTATACCTGTGCATTTGATTTTTCTTGCCTAAATATAGAACCTTATTTTTTTCACCATTGAATTTCATGCACTGGCTGCCAGTGGTCTTCCGGGTGCGTTTTAAGGTGTTAGTTACCACCTTTAAAACGCTCCATGGCATTGGACCTGGTTACTTCCGAGACCGCCTTCTGCCACAGATCTCCTCCCACAGACCGGTACGCTCCCACAGAGTGGGTCTCCTCAGGGTGCCGTCGGCCAAGCAATGTCGGCTGGCGACCCCCAGGGGAAGGGCCTTCTCTGTGGGTGCCCCCACCCTCTGGAACGAACTACCCCCCGAGATCCGGATGATTCCGGATCTCCTTACTTTCCGCCG
>NW_015400375.1:0-6236 GCF_001527695.2 Protobothrops mucrosquamatus
TCTATTCTTCATGGTCATTTCATCTGTTACATGGCAGCCTCTGGGGAAATACAGATTAGTACAACATTGGGCAAAGGGGAAAAGATATAATGCTTCAGATTGTAAAATGTTGGATATAAACACTGTCTTAAAGTGACAAGCAATTAACAGAGTTAACTGCTGAGAGCAAATCTCACATATTTAACGAAGTTTCAGGGGGGAAATAATGGTGTGTGTGTTTGTTTGAGGGGACAGTTAATCTCTCCTGCCTTCATATTGTGACCTCTGATTTTAGTAAGCAAAGCGAGCGCAAGAGCGCAGACACGATTTAAAGCAGTGTTTCTCAATCTTGTTCACTTGAAGATGTGTGGACTTCAACTCCCAGAATTCCCCAACCAGCATGGCTGGCTGGGGAATCCTGGGAGTTGAAATCCATACATCTTCAAATGGACAGGGTTGAGAAACACTGATTTAAGGCTTACATCCGTTGGGATTTTCATCAACCATCCATAAGACCTTCTGTACTTATATGTAACTACAGAGGCCGAGGTAAAGGTCGTCTGCCTAATATCATAGGCATTTCAACGACAATTTTTTCCTTTTAAAAAGGCATAAAGGCACGTGACCCTGTCCTTGGGAGCATTTCCTCTTCCACCACATATTTCAGTCCGTCCGGAAAAAGAGGTACACAATATATCATGGCCTCGCCGTAACAGAGTAATTAAAATAAAACCCTTTGACCCGTGTTCCTTTCGGACGTTCTCTATAGCACAAGTCTAGCCAGGGGACTGATTTCAGATGCGACTGAGCCCTTCAGAAACCCACTCTTAAAGGCGAGAGCCTGGCAATATTGACATTCATGAGTCATGGGGGGGGGAAAGGAGAAACGGAGGGGGGGGGGCTGGAAGCTTTAAAGAAAAATTAACTCTCACCAAGAAACTGTTTCCTGGCTTGTTGGACATCTTTGCCCTTGGGAGGATCTGGCTCCTCACGGTCCCGTTCAGCAACCGCAGCCCCTTCTGGAAAGCCAGCATTGCTGCGCCGGTGGCTACCTGTCACCCTCTGGGGGAGAAAACGCGTGGACCGCCTCGCCCTTGAACCCGCAACAGAGCCAACCGAAACCGCGCCTCGGCCTGTGTTGGGAAGGTCTGCGCAAGGTCGGTAGAGGGGGGGGGAGAGAGAGAGAGAGAGAGAGAGAGACTGCCGTAGGCTCGCCGAGAGCAGCGCCGCCCGCAGGTGCTTCCCTCGGAACGCGGCAGATGTGACGAAAGCGCACGCGCTGCGGAAGAGGAGCACTCGGAAGGGAGGGGTCGGGTTGAAGAGACTACGCAGAAGTGCGCAGGCGGGGTGGCGCTTTCGGAGGACTGGCAAATCCTCCAGCAGCACTTTCCCTAAAGCAGTGTTTCTCAACCTTGACAATTTTAAGGCATGTGGACTTCAACTCCCAGAATTCCACAGCCAGCATTGCTGGCTGTGGAATTCTGGGAGTTGAAGTCCACATGCCTTAAAATGGTCAAGGTTGAGAAACACTGAGCTAGATTTTCCTTTCCCTTCGCGTTCTACATTAGAATAGAATAGAGCTGGAGGGACCTTGGAGGTCTTCTAGTCCAGCCCCCTGCTCAAGCAGGAGACTCTACCATTTCAGTCAGACAAGCGATTGTCCAGTCTCTTCTTAAAAACCTCCAGTGATGAAGCAGCCATAATTTCTGAAGGCAAGCTGTTTCACTGGTTAATTGTTCTCACAGATAGGATTGTCACTTGTTAAATAGTCACCGTTAGATTGTCAGTCCAAAAGAGTGAAAGACGGAATAGCCATTCCTGAAAACGAGTCTATTCAGATAAGAGAAAATGCCTTGAAATAGCCCGATGATAAAAACAGGATTTCACACACTGCAAGGTTGTAGTCCAGTGATGGTGAACCTTTTAGAGACCAAGTCAGGTGCCGGGTGGGTGTGGCCCATTGGGTGGGTGTGGCTCATTGGGTGGGCGTGGCTGCGGTGGTAACAGCAGACTGTGGGACTAAAAAATTCAATCAATCAATTCCAACTTTGCAAGATCTTTTTTTTCCCGCGAGAAGTTGAAATTGACTGATTGAACCTTTTTTTTTTGTACACGGCAGCGGAGGCCTAAAGCAAAAAGGTTGTATAAAACCCAGCTGAATGCGTAGGACTGGGGCGGCGGCACGTGTGCCCACAGAGAAGGCTCTGAGTGCCGCCTCTGGCACTTGTGCCATAGGTTCGCCACCACTGCTCTAGTCACAATATTGTTTGATCACTAGGGTGGGAGAGGGCTCACCTCATGCCTAAATATGTACAGGGAGTCCTTGATTGACAATTGCAATTGGGACCAGAATTTCCATCACTGAGTGATGTGATTGTAAAATGTGACCGCATAGCTTAGCAACAGCAATCCTTGCCCCAGTTGCCATCATTAACTGGATCCTAGGGTCAAGCTACTTCCTGCCAGCTTCCCACAACCAAAGTCAGTGGGGAATCTGGCAGGAAGGTAATTAAAAGACAAGTTCCAGGCTGGCAAGAAGGTAATTAAAAGAGTATTGCAGTGTGGGTTTAATGTTGTACACAGTGCATGAGAAGAATGTTCACAAAAATTTACAAAACGTATCCAAATATGAACGTTAGGATGTCATGACATCCCCATGCAATATGGCAAAGAAACAGCAAAATTTGAACATCAGGAATTCCATTTATTTCCAAATAATATATAATAAGCTGTACATCCAAAGCTGACAAATGAATTGTTCCTTTTCACAGTTACTGTGATATCAAGTGGAGATGTGCCTTATAAAATACAGTGCCAGTGGCAGGGAAACTGAACTGTAAATAGCCAGGTTGCTTTGAATTGGTCACAGCAGCTATAACTGCTGGGAATTTGGCTTCGGCATCCTCTTCAAGTTCCCTCTCCTCACTGCACTACACAAAGCAATGTAGAGGTGATAGTACTAATAATTGCACTAGGATCCTGTCACGGTGTGCTTCTGAGGATTCGATAAAAATATCTGGGGACAGAGCAGTAAAGAAAAAAATCTCACTATTTTCGGATTGTGAGAATCAAGTTGTTATTTTTAGTAGAATAAGATCCATGTATCTTATATGTTTTCAGGAATGAGAATGGATATTTCCTCTGGTGTCCCCCTTTCCAAGTTTGCAATACAGAAAAATAAACTATTTCGAAAGAAAAGAAAAATCTGTTCACAGATTGTTGATTTAACTGTCTCAATTAAAATGTATCTCTCTTGGGTGATATCTGTGTTTGGAGAAACTCTGTCAAGATTCAGTTCCTTCCATACAGTTCCTTTCCCTTCTTTCCTAAAATGATCAATTAGTTCAAAGTGACATCCTCAGGTTGCAAAACCTCACACAGCTCATCAACTCTAGTGGATCAATAATGCCCATTTGCTCTCAGTTTTATGGCGATACGAGGTAGCCTCATACCACAACCCCAGGAATGGGAAGATTTTGTAAGGGTACTAAATATTTCATGTAATTGAAAGATTATATCACTGTTTTAAGGTCTTTCTGGAATACCTGATGCATCCAGGGATGATATAATAATTGCTTTGCATTTACAATGCGAGGATTCTAGAGTCTAGACATTCAATCAAAATTTATTAGGCTAGTGGCCTTCCATAAGATAACAGTGGATAACATCCCAAATTGAAGATGCTAAATTCTCAAGCAAGAGACATCTGGGTACTCTCCATCCAAAAACTAGCCTTTTCCTTTCAGGTACCTTTAATTCCCAAATGAATCCCCCCCCCCCTGTTTATTTGTATTTATAAATACACTAGCTGTACCCGGCCACGTGTTGCTGTGGCTCAGTCTGGTTAAATGGAAAAGAAAGGAAAGAGAAAGCGCACGTTTGTAATATGTTTAATTTCACAATTCTTGTGGGTATACAATATTTTTTGTTGTTCCATTGTCTGTGCAGATATAGAGATTGTCTGGTTTGCCAACTCTAGAACACGCAACATATAATTGTCCATGTGAGAAGCAATCCGTGTCTAGATCTAAACTGCACAATTCTAAAGATTGGCCCTGAGCTTTGTTGATGGTGATTGCAAACGCCAATCAAATTGGGAATTGGCGCTGTTTTTCAAAAAAAGCATGTTTTTACCTGTCACAGGTGTGACATTTATATAATAGTAGGTATATAAAAACACGCGTATTCGAATGCAACGTTGGGTCAAAATTTCAAAGCAATCGGTGAAGAACTTTCGGAGATTTAAGATTTTGAACAAACGAACATTTACATTTTTATTTATATACATATACAATTGTTTGGATAGCCACTATTTAGCCTTCTTTTTTCAGAAACAGAATTCAGTAAGATATTCAAGTGCTAATAAGTTCATTCAGCAAGTCAGAGTTGAACAATTCCAAATATATTGATATTTCACCTATTGAGGTCTAATTTTCATGTCCACATATTTGTAAGAATAGTGATGCCCCTTCCCAGTACGCCAGTTGATGCCATCAGCATAGGAGGTATGTTCCCCTTTGTGATACAGGCCATTCAGGTTGGAAGAGTGGCAGGCACCATACCACCAGCCTCCCTTGTAACTTGCAGCACAACTTGCGGGTTCATAGGTATCATTGTCTTTGTCTTTTGTAGAGAATGCCAGGCCTTTATGTCCTGAGAAAGAATCACCTGAGTGAAGATAATCAGAGGAGAAAAGGATTTACTGTATTGTTGCTTTCAGTCAAAGTGCTACAGCAGTAAAAATGCATATTTTCTGCTAGGAAGAATTCAGCAGGAAATCAAATATAATAGAATACATAACCTATATGCAGAAATTCCCAAGTCAGTCTATCACATTACTAGATAGGAATTCCTTACACACTGTTTGCTTAACCATGGTTTATTAAATAAACCCTAATTGACTGGAATCATGTCACATGCCAAACTATAAACCATAGTTTACAAACACAGCTAGACTTCATAATATCCTAACTAAAAAAAACAGCCAACATAGAACAATGCAATAAGATCACCAGACACTATTATATGAGAGATATATAAATTATATATACAAATTATATTTAAAGCATATTTAAAATTCTGGATTCAGTTCTAGAGCTTACTTATTCATTCATGATTAAAGATCAAAAAATGAGAAAGAATCCAATATATACCACAGTTAGCAGAGATTCATTTAAAAAATACAGAATGAAATAAAATAATGCAAAATAATAAAAAAGCAACGTTAAGGCCAAATTCAAACCTTTTTCTTCCTGGTGGCAAAGTGCAACACAACAAATTTAGCTCCTTTCATAGATATATGAATGGATCGATCTTTTAACAGAAAATAAACTATTTCTGCTTCATGACAGACAGACAGTTTTGCGTGGAGCTTAAGGAACAGTCTGGAAACCAAAAAACTGAGTTTTAGTCACCCCTTAGGCACAAAGACAGCTGGGTGACCTTAGGGCCAGTCTCTCTCAGTCTCTCTGACTTTCTTTTTCTCTCTCTCCCCACCCCCACCCCGTCCCACCCCAGGAAGCAAGCACGGGCAAGCCACTTCTGAAATCTTGCCAAGAAAATTTCAGGGACTTATCCATATGGTTGCCAGGAGTCAAAATGGATTCAATAGCATAACGTTGATTAGTTCATTAGGCCAACCCAGCGGTAGGCAACCTTGGCTTTTTTATGACTCATGGACTTCAAGCTATGCTGGCTCAGGAATTCTGGGAGTTGAAGTCCATGAGTCATAAAAGGGCCAAGGTTGCCTACCGCTGGGCCAACTTAAATGGTAAAGAAGGAATTGTTCATTTGGAGCACTTCTTGTCATAAAAGGTCAGGGCAGCAATGCACACGCAATACAATTAGTCTTCATTTAGCAATTGTCTCAGACAGTGATCATTCACAGTTACGATAAAGTTTAAAAAGTAACTTTGTAACCAGTGTCCACATTTATCACTTTTACAGGTCTTCTAAAGCAAAGGAAAGCTGAAGTAAGATCATAAGCACAGTTATAGTTTCACTTAGCAACTACTTTGCTTAACAGCTGAATTGCTGGTCCCAATTATTGCTAAATGAAAACTGTGTGTACATATTCTGATAGCTTCAAATGAAGACAGACATAATTGTTTCAAGAAAAGGACTCTGATTTGTTTAAAGGATGAGAGAAATCCATGAAGTGTAATATTATATGCAATAGTACCGAGATAATGCATTTTTTTCACCATCACTGGTAATTCTAAAATTCACTATCAAAAATAATATATTTTTTATGAATA
>NW_015400376.1:0-1434 GCF_001527695.2 Protobothrops mucrosquamatus
TTCATCTGTCCATATCTTTCATCACAGCAATTCTTAGATTGGTTAATGCATATGTTGGTTGAAGAGATGCAAGAAATTGGATGTGTACTTTCTCTTTCTATGGATATACGTCTAACTTCCACATACCTTCTTTGTTCACAATTTTTAAGGATTGCTGAAATTGTTACATATATCCCTTACATGGTGTAAGTCAACATCTGTGTTCTAGGTTTTTAAATTCTTATTTGGGAATAAAATGCCCAGCATCTAAAAATACAATAGTCCCTTTTACTGGGTCTTTTTTTATCTGTGGCTGCCATACGGCTCATGTGCTTATTTATCAATGTAATCTTCTCGGCTCACCTGGAAATTTATCCATTAAAGCTGGCTGTTTATTCTTCTTGATTTGTAACAGACATTTGCACAATGGCCCTTTTCAAATCCATTGGTACATCAATAGCACCAGTTTATGCTTTTTTAAAATAATCATTCAAAGAAGCTTCTTCTTCTTTTTTTTAAATTGGAAACAAAAGGTTTAGTAGGCTGTCGCAGGCAAGAGGAGAAGAGGTAGAAAAGAGAAATAGGTTTACAAAACCAAGTCATACAAGTGTAGAGAATTGGTGATGGGTTCTCCGCCTCTCTCAGTGTAGGAGCTGCTTCGTTGATCCAGACATGCATTTTCTTAGTGTAATTTTTATACTCCTAGTTTCCTGGTCTACAGGAGAGGACTTATCCCTGGCAGAGGAGATCCCTTGTTCAAAGTATCAAGTGGCTTTCAATCGCTCGTGCTACGAATTCGTGAGACTCCAACGCACCTTCACAAGTGCCCAGAGCTGGTGTGAGAGAGGAGGGGGCCATTTGGCCTTTATTGGGAATGAAGAGACTCAGACCTTCTTGGAGGAACATGTCTCCGAGGACAAGGAGTGGTGGATTGGTATAACCTATACCTCTTCAAACGAAACCAGTGAAGGTAAGAAAAATTGAGGACAATGGGGTGTGCAGCAAGTTGTGGTTAGAATCCTAGATACAAATCTGAGGGGTAAATTGTAAAGGGAATGAGAAGCTCAGCTCTGGTGTATTATGAACATAGCTAGGTAATTTTCTTGGCAACACTACAGAAGTAGTTTGCCACGGCTTTCTCCTTCCTTCCTTCCTCCCTTCCTCCCTTCCTCCCTCCCTCCCTCCCTCCCTCCTTCTACTGTTTCTCTTTCTTTCTTTCTTTCTTTCTTTCTTTCTTTCTTTCTTTCTTTCTTTCTTTCTTTCTTTCTTCCTTTCTTCCTTCCTTCCTCCTTCCTCTCTTCCTTCTCTATCTTTTCCTTCCTTCCTTCTTCCTTCTACTTCCTCTCTTCCTTCTCTATCTTTTCCTTCCTTCCTTCCTTCCTCCTCCTTCCTCTCTTCCTTCTCTCTTTTCCTTCCTTCCTTCCTCCCTTCCTCCCTCCCTCCCTCCCTCCTTCT
>NW_015400376.1:3963-6236 GCF_001527695.2 Protobothrops mucrosquamatus
CTTCCTTCCTTCCTTCCTTCCTTCCTTCCTTCCTTCCTTCCTCCCTTCCTCCTTCTACTGTCTCTCTTCCTTCTCTATCTTTTCTTTCTTTCTTTCTTTCTTTCTTTCTTTCTTTCTTTCTTTCTTTCTTTCTTTCTTTCTTTCTTTCTTTCCTTCTTCTTTCCTTCCTTCCTTCCTCCTTCCTTCCTTCCTTCCTTCCTTCTTCCTTCTACTTCCTCTCTTCCTTCTCTATCTTTTCCTTCCTTCCTCCTCCTTCCTCTCTTCCTTCTCTTTTCCTTCGTTCCTTCGTTCCTTCCTTCCTTCCTTCCCCCCATCCCTTCCTTGTGAATCGAATGCCAATTCTCAATAAATTGTACTCAAATGTGCCATATAAACCGCACCCTTAAATATCAGCTGTAAGGAGTAGGGGAGAAAGTAGTCATCAGCCTCTGTCCATGCCCATGGACTTCTTAAATATTCTCAGATGGCCAATTAATGAGGGGCCAGAAGGCAGGACGAGGCATGGCCCTTGAAGCAATTTATTGGGGATTTTCTGATTGACAGAATGCACCAAGAACCACCTTTCTACTTACACAAGCACCGAAGGTGGCTCACCAGTTTAAAAGCAAAAACACCAAGTTTAAAATATTTAAATGACAACTGCAGTCAATGAACGATTAAAAGCTTGATAGGAGAGTTATCTTGCTAAATTCTCTTATTAAAAAGGTAGTGTGGCGTATAACAGCAGCCCAATGAGTATACTTTGCCCTCGGAGCTAAGGGATCAACACTAGCTTGTTTGCTATCAGTTCAACCACTACTTTCTGGGGGATAACTTGAGAGATCGTCTGGTTGAAGGGATTATGTGTCCAACTTCACTGTGTTGCTGGCCAAGGAAGGAGATCTTATTATTGAAAAGTTTTATAAAAGTTACAATATAAACCCCAAAACCAACCCCCCCTAAACCCCTTCCCCACTTCCCAGAGCTGAATACAGGGTTACAAATATAATAATCATAATCTAACTAACATTAACCAACTAGGAAGGAGATCTTGATGGACAATTTTCTTGGTAGCCGTAAAATATTTTGTGCTGCATCTGTACGCTATCTATCAATTTCTTTCCATGCAGGATCCATGATTTGGCTAGATACTTCGAACATCACCTACAGCAAGTGGTCCCAAGATCCGCCCTCGGTCTTTGCATCGTCCTGTGGCTATATCCTGAAGAATGCTGACTACCAGTGGGGAGTAACTGAGAACTGCAGCCAGGAGTTCGACTTTATTTGTGAATTTGGTAAGAAACTAAACCCACACCCATGCCCTTAAAATACATAGATATAACCGCCTAGACCAGTGTTTCTCAACTCTGGTCAACATAAAGATGGGTGGACTTCAACTCCCAGAATTCCCCCAGCTTAGCTGGCTGGGGAATTCTGAGAGCTGAAGTCCACCGGCATGGTTGAGAAAACTGCCAAGTTAACAAGATTGAGAAACGCTGACCTGGATTATATTGGCCTACTTTTGATTTCTAAGTTTTAGGTTTTATTTCTTTTGATTTCTAAGTTTTAGAAAAGGGAGCAAAAAGGCAAGTGCTGATTTTTGCCTACATCAATGGCCAATGCCAGCCTGAGAACATTCTATCACAGACCCCCTCCCCGTGTTACTCCATTTTAATGTATAATGGTACTCATATCAAGCTTCTAACACCCCTCATTAGGCAACAGGGTGGATGTTAGGTAAAACTCCGGGCAGACAAAGAGTCCAAAACCATGCAAATCTGTCACTAGATTTGCATTTGCAACCTACAGAACCTGCGTTTTGCCTATGGCACATTCATTTGCAACTGAATACTGGTTATATTGTGTAGGTTATTAGAGGGTCATATTGTTCGTATTTCGTTTTACAGTAGCGGTCCCCAGTTTCGTGCAAGACAATTTTTCCATGTGTCGGGGTGGAGTGGAGGAATGGTGTCAGTTTTGCTCACTTGCCCACCGCTCACCTCCAGCTAGCAGGCCACAGACAAGTACCAGTCTGTGGCCCGGGGGTTGGGGACCCCCTGTTTTACAGTACTTCATTTTATTGTTTCTATTTTGATTTCCTTGATGGACCTCTGGTTTGTAATAAAGTTAATCATTCATTCAACACTGCAACAGCTTCAGCCTTTCACATGTGGCCTCCTTTACCAACATCCACGCTTGTTAAGGCTATGCTGGGTTGCTGGGAATGGGGGTTCACAACATTTTTGGCCTTGATCTTTTATTAGCCACGAGCTGTGGGAATCTGTGCCACCAAA
>NW_015400376.1:13956-15981 GCF_001527695.2 Protobothrops mucrosquamatus
ATGGATGCATGCAATTTTCTTTTCTTTTTTTTTTAACTCTGTGTTTTTCTTTCTCTTGAGGCTTCATTTTTGTTGGAGTGACCTTGGGGTTCTAATGAAACAAAAAGGCCCCCTCTTTTAGAAACCCAAAGCTATAATTCCCAACCATGCTTGCTATTAAAATATATCCCACGTAAAATACAAAGACTTACTAGAAAGGTACATGAGCCAAACAAGTGCTGATTATGATCTTTCTATAAGGATATTTAAGAAGGAAGAGTTTAATCTCACCATTTGAGGATGAGATGAAGCAAATATTCCTACCTAGTGGACAGAGCACGTTTGGAAGAGATGAGGGCTACAAAAAAAAGGGACATTTTTTAATTCCTGTTTTTCTTCGACTTTCATCAGCCTAATGCGCTTCCTCCAGGATGCAACTTAAATGGTTTCCCACAGAGCTGGCTCACTTTTCTTCAGAACGATACTGAAATTCTTCTCCTGAACAGCTCCTTCTTGCAGTCACAAGGCGAAGCCTTTCAGATCAAAGCAACAGGTATTGGCCATTCAGCTTTGGATATTTTTGTTTGAAGTAATTTATTGCCTGATTTAGTGGTTGTTTAAACTGGCAACTTTTAGTGTTACGCTGCTAATTGTTATGCCAGTGGTGGGATTCAAATAGGTGAACAACCGGTTCTCTGTGTGGATGCCACTTCCGGAAGTCCGTTCTGGGCCTGGCCAACAAAAAAATTAGCTACCCGTTCTGCCAAAGTGGTGCGAACCGGCTGAATCCCACCACTGTGTTATACCAGTATGCTGTCAATGCCTTGTTTTGGACTTATAAACTCTCCAAGTGTTTACAGGCACTCCTTGACCTACAACCAATTCAGCTGAAATAAGTCATAACATACTAAATCAATAAAATTTCTATACTGTTCCGACTAATAAACACGTAAAAAAAAAAAGGCTGAGAAAGGAATTGTAGATGGAATAGTAATAGTAATACCTGTTCTTTAGCAAAGACACGTGTATTTGATTTAAAAAGTGCCAGGGTGCATTTTAAGGTCTATTCCTCACAATGTAAATCACAGTAAACCAATTCTTGACCTCTTCTTGTTTCCAAAATATCCAGCTCTGAGTGAGAACAAATATGGAGAAGAAACTTACATTGTCAGCTCGGTACCTCCTCCAGTAGCTCCAGAATGTTCTGTGTCGCCTCCTCAAGGATCAGTGCTCACCAGCTTCTCCATCTCCTGCCACACTTCCTGCTTATTGGACCAGTGCCCTCCAGTTTATAGCTCTTCATTCACATATTGCTTCTACCTGGAACCAAGTGAGATTCAGTGATTGGGTTGCTACCCTGAAGGTTCTTCTTTAACTAAAGGGCTGTGGTGGAATATAGTCTGGATTCCTAGGAGGGATGGACTGCATTACAGATGAGAAAAAGACAGCAAAGTTTAAATTATTATTATTATTTTATTATTTATTGAATTTATATACCGCCCTATCTCCCTTACAGGACTCAGGGCGGTGAACAGGCGATAATAAAAACCACGATAAATATACGCAAGTTTCTGTTCTAAAATCAAATTAAATAACAGGCCTGCTCTAAAATACCCCATACAAAACCCCCACTAAAACATAATCAAACTACGCCAGGCCAGCCGCACGGAATAGATGGGCCTTCAGGGCTCGGCGAAAAAGGCGCAGGTCCGCAACTGTACGTAGGTCGGGGGGGGCAGGTCATTCCAGAGGGCAGGAGCTGCCACAGAGAAGGCTCTCCCCCTGGGGGTTGCCAGCCGGCATTGACTGGCCGACAGCATCCTAAGGAGGCCCTCTCTGTGGGAGCTGACTGGTCGAAGGGAGGTGTTTGGTAGGAGGCGGTCTTGCAAATACCTAGGTCCATTGCCACGGAGCGCTTTAAAGGTTGTTACTAACACCTTGAAGCGCACCCGGAAGGCCACAGGCAGCCAGTGCAGCTCGCGCAGGAGAGGTGTTACATGGGAGTATCTAGAGGCCCCCAGGATCCCCCGCGCAGCCGCATTCTGA
>NW_015400377.1:0-2031 GCF_001527695.2 Protobothrops mucrosquamatus
ATATATATATATATATATATATATATATATATATATATATATATATATATATATATATATATATATTTATTTATTATTCCCACCCAGCAATCCTTGACTGCGTAGGAAGCAGAATCGCACCTCATCTTTCTCACCCGCTCCGTCTCCCCGACGCAGAGGGAAGAAATATTTTACTACTTTTACAGGTAATCCTCGACTTATGAACACAGCTGAGCCCCAAATTTTCCGCTGCTAAACAAGACGGGCGTTAAGTGAATTTGGCCCCATTTTACGACGTTTTTGCACCACCACCCCGGTGCTTAAGTGAATCACTGCAGTTGTTAAGTTAGCCACATGGTTGTTAAGTGGCTTCCCCCATGGACTTGGCTTGTCTAAAGGTCCCAAAAGGTGATCACGTGACCCCGGGACAAGGCAACCGTCCTAAGTACATGCCAGTTGCCAAGCTTTTTTCAATGCGGTTGTAACTTCAAACAGTCCATAAAGGAGTAGTTGTAAATTGAGGACTCCCTTAGCAGGCAGCACAAAGGGCAGAGGGGACCTCTATTTTGTTTGGGGGTGGGGTGGAGAAAGATAACCCACCCCCTTTTCTCCCAGGTGGCTTTTCCAGATCCACAGGGTGACTCATCATCCAAACCCTTTCAACACCCCCCCCCCAGAAAGACAACCCTAAAGTAAACACCCAGAGTGACTTGCTCTGCGTGGGGTGGAGGATGGGGGGGGTTGATACTGGTAGCTGTGGGTCAGCTTCAATCAGAACAGAGCTGGAAGGGGCCTTGGAGGCCTTCTAGTCCAACCCCTTGCTCCAGCAGGTGACCCATACCCTTGCAGATAGGTGGCTGCCCCCCTATCTTTTTCTAAAAAAACCTCCAGCGAGGAGGGAGGGGGCCAAAGCGGCGTGGGGGTGTCCCACTTCCTGCCGGCCTGGCTCTGAAGAGCTGGGGAAAGAAGGTGTGTTGTTTGCTTTATGCTATCCAAACATTTGCCAAAGGTCTGGCAGCCCGGGAATGTGCGAGGCGGTGTGTCTTAGGCGTGGGAAAATGCTGCTCTCTTCAACCTTTGCTGGCCTCCTTCCCCCCCCCCACCAACACCACCTCCCGGCCCCCCGGGCAAGCCAGCAGTTCAATTAAAAAGAGAGAGAGAGAGAGAGGAAGATCTCAGTGCCAAGAGATTTATTGAGCTGATAATGACAGCTTCAGTCAGCACCCAGCAGACTTCAGGGGAAGAGAGAGAGAGAGAGAGAGAGAAAGAGAGAAGAATCTCAGAGGAGGCGGGCAGAGAAAGAGATGAGAAGCTCCAGATTATTTGGGGGGGGGAGAAGGAAAGGGGGGTACATTTCAGCCAGGAACGATTCGGTGTCAAGAGGGAAGTTGAAAAAAAATAATAATAATGGAGACGCAGACCTGCTGTTGGCTTGTTTTAGCCCTTAATCTCCAGGATGGAAAAAACGGGCAGGCCGTGTTTTGGGGCTGCCCCCATCTCACCCCTAACCCGTGTTTTCCAGAGGGACATTCCCCTCTCCCAACCCTTGAAACGAGTTGCTTTTTCTAGGGCTCCCTCTGTTGTGTCTCTGTGGGAGTCCCTGTTCTGAGACTCCAGACGGGGGACTCAACGGCACGTTGCCAACCCACATCACAGCTCATCCTGTCCCTTACCTGATGTGTCAATGGCTCGGTTTTTGTGAAGAAGGAAAAACAACAACAACAACACCACAATCCGCCTGTTACAGAACCGAAGCTGAACAGAAGAGGCCAGCCTTGCACAGGGACTCATACAGAAGCTCAGCTGACCTTCACCTGCAAAGACACAGGAAACCCTGCCAATTGGGAGGGCCAAAGCCCTCACCTTCCCCTGATTTATAGCCAAGTCACCTTCCCAGTTTCTTACTGGAGGCAGATTCTGGAAGGGTGACCCAGAACGGTGACTCACACAGAAATGCTAGAGGCATTCCCTTGCTGCCTTAGGAGTGGCTGACGCTGCTACGTCTCATTTCCAAGGCAGGATAGAATCTAAACTAATCAAGGAGAGAAACAG
>NW_015400377.1:5098-6235 GCF_001527695.2 Protobothrops mucrosquamatus
TCTTCTTCTTCTTCTTCTTCTTCTTCTTCTTCTTCTTCTTCTTCTTCTTCTTCTTCTTCTTCTTCTTCTTCTTCTTCTTCTTCTTCTTCTTCTTCTTCTTCTTCTTCTTCTTCTTCTTCTTCTTCTTCTTCTTCTTCTTCTTCTTCTTCTTCTTCTTCTTCTTCTTCTTCTTCTTCTTCTTCTTCTTCTTCTTCCCCTTTTCCTCCTCCTCCTCCTTCTCTTCCTCCTTCTCTTCCTCTTCCTCTTCCTCTTTCTCTTCCTCTTCCTCTTCCTCTTCCTCTTCTTCTTCTTCTTCTTCTTCTTCTTCTCCTTCTCCCTCTCCCTCTCCCTCTCCCTCTCCCTCTCCTTCTCCTTGTTATTGTTGTTGTTGTTGTTGTTGTTGTTGTTATTATTATTATTATTATTATTATTATTATTATTATTATTATTATTATTATATCAAAAAACACTCCCCCTGGAATCCAGCTCAGTGGCTTAATTCAAATGTCGGTGAACAGGAACAGAAGTAGCTTAGGTTTGCCAGTGTCTTCTGCCACCGTCTCCTTACGAGATAATTTTATATATATATATATATTGATCTAGCTTTCACTACCTGGTGGTCTCTTTTCCATTCCGGACCACTTATACCACTTATGCAAATTTTGAATCAGCCTGTGAACGCTGGCTGAGGAATTCTGGGAGTTGAAGTCCACAAGTTCATAAAAGGGCCAAGTTGGAAGACCCCTGATCTAGACTAAGCAAGGCTCTCAAAAAATCCGGCAACTTTAAGAATTATGGACTTCAACTCCCAGAATTCCTCAGCCAGGCATAGCAGGGGACTCCAAACTTAACTGGCTGGGGAATTCTGAGAGTTGAAGTTTTAAAGTTGTGAAATGTGGAGACCCTGGCTCTAGACTGAGGCATCTGGCTGGTCCTTGGGACACAGGGTACAGCAAGCTTGTGTCTAATCCCAACCCTGTTAGTTGGCGGGTCGAATGTGTGAATCCAGCCTGCTTCATTTATTCGTGCTTCAGTGTCTTTCCAGAACACCCAAAACAGGTTTTCGCTGTGTGAGCTGGAACAAGCCCTGATCCAATCTTGATTTTTCCATCAAGACGCTCAAGGGCTGGACTGCAGCCAGTATTTACCTCCATAAGT
>NW_015400378.1:0-1747 GCF_001527695.2 Protobothrops mucrosquamatus
CTGACTGACTGACTGACTGACTGACTGACTGACTGACTGACTGACTGACTGACTGACTGACTGACTGACTGACTGACTGACTGACTGACTGACTGACTGACTGACTGACTGACTGAGAGAGATTGGACTGACTGACTGACTGACTGACTGACTGACTGACTGACTGGCTGGCTGGCTGGCTGGCTGGCTGGCTGACTGAGAGACTGACTGAGAGACTGACTGAGAGACTGACTGAGAGACTGACTGAGAGACTGAGAGACTGGACTGACTGACAGAGATTGGACTGACTGACTGACTGGCTGGCTGACTGACTGAGTGAGAGACTGACTGAGAGATTGAGAGACTGGACTGACTGACAGAGTTGGACTGACTGGCTGGCTGGCTGGCTGGCTGGCTGGCTGGCTGACTCTATTAAACTTTGGATATCCTGATTCCGGTTGTCTCTCAGTGATGTTTCATTAACATATATAATCCAAAATAGGACCTTGTATAATAATAAAAGAAAAACAATTAATTCTGACTATTAAAAACTGTTCGAAATAAAACTATCCAGTTAAATCTATAGGCTGGTGCCTATGTTGAGGAGGGGGGAGAGGGGGTTTTAGATCAAAAGAAAATCAGGATGGTGGACTGATTGAAGTCCCAATTTTTTTAAAGTGTGTTATTGTGCCATCTTGACGACACCCATGCCATCAAAACGGGCGGGGTTTTGATTGAGCCATTGCAGCTGTCACCTTGACTTTTTTTTAATACCCCTCATTGAGATTTAATTAAACATAAATCCCTCTAATGCAAGGGCTTCCTATGCTGGGTTTTAATTTTTCCTTCTTCTCCAATTAGAAATGACAGTTAAGGCCTATCATATTGGAAATTCAGATTTACTATCTCTGAATCAAGAGACACTGTGGTCTAGTGGTTAAGGCAACAGGCTAGAAACCAGGAGACTGTGAGTTTTATTCCCACCTTAGGCATGAAAGCCGGCTGGGTGGCTTTGGTCCAATCACTAGGAGACAATAGGTCAGTGATGGCGAACCTTTTAGAGACTGAGTGCCCAAACTGCAACCCAAAACCCACTTATGCATCGTCGAGTGCCAGGTGGGTGTGGCCCATTGGCTGGGTGCGGCCAATTGGGTGGGTGTGGCCCATTGGGTGGGCGTGGCTGTGGTGGTAACGGCAGACTGGGTGGGACTAAAAAGTTCAATCAATCAATTCCAACTTTGCAAGAGCTTTTTTTTTCCCCTGAGAGGTTAAAATTGACTGATTGAACCTTTTTTTCTTTTTTTGCACACGGCGGCGGAGGCCTAAAACGAAAAAGTTTTATAAAACCCAGCTGAAGGCCTAGAACTGGGTCAATGGTGCGTGTGCCCACAGAGAGGGCTCTGAGTGCCGCCTCTGGCACCCGTGCCATAGGTTCGCCACCACTGCAATAGGTTCTAGTCCTGCCTTAGGCATGAAAGCTGGTTGGGTGACTTTGGTCCAATCACGAGGAGACTGAGAGTTCTAGTCCCACCTTAGGCATGAAAGCTGGCTGGGTGGCTTTGGTCCAATCACCGAGAGACAATAAGTTCTAGTCCCGCCTTAGGCATGAAAGCTGGTTGGGTGACTTTGGTCCAATCACGAGGGGACTGAGAGTTCTAGTCCCACCTTAGGCATGAAAGCTGGCTGGGTGGCTTTGGTCCAATCACCGAGAGACAATAAGTTCTAGTCCCGCCTTAGGCATGAAAGCTGGTTGGGTGACTTTGGTCCA
>NW_015400378.1:3065-6235 GCF_001527695.2 Protobothrops mucrosquamatus
GCATGAAAGCTGGTTGGGTGACTTTGGTCCAATCACGAGGGGATTGAGAGTTCTAGTCCCACCTTAGGCATGAAAGCTGGCTGGGTGGCTTTGGTCCAATCACCGAGAGACAATTAGTCCCGCCTTAAGCATGAAAGCTGGTTGGGTGACTTTGGTCCAATCACAAGGAGACTGAGAGTTCTAGTCCCTCCTTAGGCATGAAAGCTGGCTGTGTGGCTTTGGTCCAATCACCAGGAGACAATAAGTTCTAGTCCCGCCTTAGGCATGAAAGCCAGCTGGGTGACTTTGGTCCAATCACGAGGAGAGTGGGAGTTCTGGTCCCGCCTTAAGCATGAAAGCCAGCTGGGTGACTTTGGACCAATCACCAGGAGACGTGAGTTGTAACCCTGCTTGAGGCCTGAAAACTGGCTGGGTGACTTTGGGCCAATCACCAGGAGACGGTGAGTTCTAGTTCGCACCTTAGACACGAAGCCAGCTGGGTGACCTTGGGCCAGTCTCTCTCTCTCAGCCCTAGGAAGGAGACAATGACAAACCACTTCTGAAAACCTTGCCAAGAAAGCTGCAGGAACTCATCCAGGCAATCTTCAAAAGTAAACGGTGATTCAAAGGCAGTAAATCAGGGGTAGTCAACCTTGGCTCTTTTATGACTCGTGGACTTCAACTCCCAGAATTCCTGAGCCAGCATGGCTGGCTCAGGAATTCTGGGAGTTGAAGTCCACGAGTCATAAAAGAGCCAAGGTTGACTACCCCTGCACTAAATGAACAAATGAGTCTGTACCGGGTGATATTCTCAGGTTACCACACTAAGTATTCCCAGATGCCAGATCTTTTGCCCCACCGAGGCTCTTCTAACCAGTCTTTGTGTCTTTGGTCCACAGATGGGTTAGTGGACTGCATGGACCCCGACTGCTGCTTTCAGTCTTTGTGCCGGACCAACATGCTCTGCTTGGGCTCTCCAGATCCGCTCGACATCATACAGGAGACTCAGGCCCCCGTGTCCCAGCAGAAGCTCTACTCTTTCTATGATCGGGTCAGGTTTCTAGTTGGCAAGGACAGCACACATGTCATTCCTGGAGAGAATCCATTCAGCGGAGGGTAAGTTTCCTTCCTTCCTTTTCTTTCCTTCCTTCCTTCCTTTTCTTTCTTTCCTTCCTTCCTTCCTTCTCTCCCTTCCTCCTTCTCTCTCTCCTTCCTTCTTTCTTCCCTCCCTCCCTCCCTTCCTTCTCTCTCTCTCCTTCCTTCTTTCCTGTCATCTTCCTTCCTTTTCTTTCTTCCTTCCTTCTCTCTCTCTCCTTCCTTCCTTCTTTCTTGTCATCTTCTTTCCTTTCCTTCCTTCTCTCTCTCTCTCCTTCCTTCTTTCCTGACATCTTTCTTCCTTTTCTTCCTTCTCTCTCTCCTTCCTTCTTTCCTGTCATCTCTTTTCCTTTCCTTTCCTTCCTTCTCTCTCTCTCTCTCTCTCTCTCCTTCCTTCCTTCTTTCCTGTCATCTCTCTTCCTTTCCTTCCTTCTCTCCTTCCTCGTCTACTACCTTCCTTCCTTCTCTCCCTCCCTCCCTCCTCTCTCCTTCCTTCCTTCTTTCCTCCCTCCCTCTCTCCCTCCCTTCCTTCCTTCTCTCTCTCCTTCCTTCCTTCTTTCCTGTCATCTCCCTTTCTTTCCTTTCCTTTCTTCTCTCTCTCTCTCCTTCCTTCCTTCTTTCCTGTTATCTCCCTTCCTTTCCTTCCTTCTCTCCTTCCTCGTCTACTACTTTCCTTCCTTCCTTCTCTCTCTCCTTCCTTCTTTCCTGCCATCTTCCTTCCTTCCTTCCTTCCTTCCTTCCTTCCTTCCTTCCTTCCTTCCTTCCTTCCTTCCTTCCTTCCTTCCTTCCTTCCTTCCTTCAGTATGGCTTTTGAGCGGTCTTCCAGCACAACCCCACGTAACGTACATTGCAAACTCAAGAACACCCCGTTTAATCACAAGCGATGCTCAGAGCTTCTTCCCCCAGAATTAAAACAGAAATCAATTTCTGTCTTACCCAGGAAAGAAATCTCAGAAGATCTGGGGAAAGACATTACTCCCCTGTGTTATTTCTGTCCGCAATGTTTGGGATCGTAGGTACATGAATTTGCAAATGTGCGGCACACAGCGGGTGTTGTGGTACACCAGTTACACTTCGGGTTCAGCTTTAATAAGCTTTTTTTTTCCCCGTTGAAAACCAAAGGTTCATAAGGAGTCTGCAGCCTGCATGTTATGATTTTATTAATGATTTATCTCCGTGAAGAGGTTGTTCTAAACTCTGCACCAGCCACGTACTGTAGCTACGAGACCTTCTGTCCCTTATGCTCAGCACAATTTAATATTATTATCCCTAATACTGATTGAGTTCTCTGAGAGCAGCCGAAATGGCGAAAGCCACTCATGAGAGAAAGAGAGAAAAAGAGAGCAATCAGTACACTCAGAGTAACCATGGACTTTTGCAAAAAAAAGTGCGAGAGGCAAAAAAAATATAAAAGGGTAGGAATGAATTAATTAAGCAAGGACAATGAAGGCAAACGTACAAAGGCACTGATTGGTTCCTACTCTCCTAAGAGCACAAAATAACAGAAAAGGAAATTGCACAGGATGGCTAGGAAATTCTGGGAGTTGAAGTCCACCCATCTTAAGGTTGCAGAGCTCAAGAAACACCACCATAAAGAATTACCTAGACCAGTGGTGGCGAACCTATGGCACGGGTGCCAGAGGCGGCACTCAGAGCCCTCTCTGTGGGCACGCGCGCTGTCGCCCCAGTCCTAGGCCTTCAGCTGGGTTTTATAAAACCTTTTCGCTTTAGGCCTCCACCGACGTGTGCAAAAAAAAAAAGGTTCAATCAATCAGTCAATTTCAACTTCTCGCGGGGAAAAAAATGATCTCGCAAAGTTGGAATTGATTGATGGAACTTTTTAGTCCCACCCAGTCTACCGTTACCACCGCAGCCACGCCCACCCAATGGGCTACACCCACCCGGCACCCGACAATGCATTAAGTGGGTTTGGGGTTGCAGTTTGGGCACTCGGTCTCCAAAAGGTTCACCATCACTGATCTAGACAGTCTAAAGCAGGGGTCTTCAAACTTGGCCCTTTTATGACTTGTGGACTTCAACTCCCAGAATTCCTCAGCCGGCATGCCTGGCTGAGGAATTCTGGGAGTTGAAGTCCA
>NW_015400379.1:0-6235 GCF_001527695.2 Protobothrops mucrosquamatus
ATCTACATGCATCCAGATACCACTAACTCACAGAGACAACACATATCTCTGGAGAGAAAGTCTATACAGGTGCAATATGTAACTTCATTACAGAGAAGAAAAATGCAGGCACTTCCTATGGCTACTATTGGCATTGGGATGGGAAAGTATTCCAGAGGCTTTCCCTGTTACTTTTTCCAAGACAGCAGAAAGTGGGGAATGATAGAAATAAGAAGGGGCTCAGAACTCTGTCAACAGGACAACTACCCAAGAACAAAGAGAATGAGACTGCATTTGGCGTGGTGAGGAGATGCTGGTGGAAGAAGGTTGGGTTTGAAAATCCCCTTCAGATTCCTCCAATTCATCTCTCTGGGAGAGCCAATTGGAAAACGATTTAGAATACATTAGAATGAAAGCCTCTTCCCTCCTTATCGCATGACTCCAAGTAGAGTATACTGTATGTACAGTAGTTCTCCAAAGCTTCCGAGGAGACATTCACATACATGAATGTATCACGGGGAAACAGCACACATGCACACACAGATGCAACAGGTTATTTTATTGCACAGACAAAATAGAAACATCCTCTGCTTGGTAAAGGGATTGGAAAGAATCACAGAAGGCTTGCCCTGCATTTTTTTCTCTATCTTGTTTACTAGTTGTGATATGTAGAGAAAGTGTTAGAGAGGGCTCTACAACATGCAATAAACATGATCTTGATCAAGACCACAAGCAACCTACTATTTAAAGGACAAAAATAAGTTGTGTAAAGCTGAGGTTCTAAGGGCCAGCTGGTGCTGCTGGCTGGCTGGAGAGGGACATACACTAATGCACCAAAGCAGCAAAGACACTTCCCTCAAAAGAAAAAAAACAGAAATCATTTGGATATTTTGATGAATTGACATGCATCCAAATGATCATTTTTCTATTGTCCTTTATTATGCCTTCCTTAACATACGTTGTTTTTTTAACTAACCTGAAGTGGAAAGAAAGAAAGAAAGAAAGAGAGAGAGAGAGAGAGAGAGAGAGAGAGAGAGAGAGAGAGAGAGAGAGAGAGAGAGAGAGAGAGAGAGAGAGAGAGAGAGAGAGAGAGAAGGAAGGAAGGAAGGAAGGAAGGAAGGAAGGAAGGAAGGAAGGAAGGAAGGAAGGAAGGAAGGAAGGAAGGAAGACTTTTTCTTCTATTAAGTAAGTCTTTTTTATGGTTTCTAATGCACATATCCTGTTGAAAATATTATTCAATAGAAAGAAAGAACATGAATCAGTAAAACTTACCCTGTGAGATTAGTATCATCCGGAAGGCATATCATGGTTCCATTGGGTGATACTTGCAGTACAGAGTGAACAAGTTCTCTCATTATATGAAATCTTGTTCCTATTGTAATTCATAGGCAAAAAATAAACACCATTTCATGAATGAGGGAAATTGCTGTTCATGTTGTATTATTAAAAAAACTTAAAAACTATAGAAATCACTATAACAAAAACATATTGTGTGAGATTGGTAGGCCTCCCCATTTCTTTTTCAAGTAAGCATTCAGAAATAAGGGTCTTAAAAGCCAACTCTAACACACAAGTATGATGTTTCTGCTGTTTTTATACAAGTCAATGGAAAAAATCATCACATTTTCCCAGACTAAGGTTTGATCTGAACTCAGAAACTTGGATTCATTCTACTAACCATCAAGCCATTGGAACATTATGCTCAAAGGGAGAGTTCACTCCTTCAGCACCAAAAAGCAAAAGAAAGGGATCAGGATAAATTTTGTCTATTTTCCTGTGTGCATGAGAAAGGCAGCATAAAAAAATGATTCACCAGAATCACAAGTGCATCTTTTTCCATCTGCTTCTTACCTTAATTTGCCAAGCTTATGTGCACAATTTTCCACAGATTTTTTAAAATGTAAATTGCACAATACCATCTCAACATAATATTATTTTTACAGTATATAACTTTCCCAATAAGGCTTTTATGGGTTGGACTAGAAGACCTCCAAGGTCCCTTCCAACTATTATTTTTATTATAACTTACACAAAGAAAACTCTTTTTAACAATGTAAATATTAAGTCTGGGAAGTTGAAAAAGCACCCTGAAGGAAGGATACTGACAAGGTCCTTCTCCCATCTCCATGAAGTTACCAGGAGTTCAGTTCAACTCAAAGGAGACCTTAACTTTTCCCTCTTATATGCTTCCTTTCAAAACACAAACATCCTCATTATAGATTTGTTTTTTCATATAAATCAGAAATAGCCACTCCCCTTCAGATGCACTTATGCATTACATATTGACTTTGGTCCAGAAAAAGATAGACAACCTGGAGTTTCTATTAGGGAATGACCTGCATTTTAACTCAGAGACCTCTTTGGAGAATCTCACAAAACATCTGCCATAGAAATTTATGAGGAGTTCATTTATATGCGTATCTTTAGAAACAAGATCTTTTCTTAAGACAATTGGCCTACAAGAATCCTAATGCTATAGAAATAACTAGAGGAAAACCAGTCTGTGGATAACAAAGGAAAGAAAACCAACATTAGGTAAAAAAAAAAAAGGTGATGAACTCAGATCTATTAATATATTTTTTCTTATTTCACCGTGAAATATTCTTACAATCTCTGAAAGCACAGCCAACTGAATCAGTGACCATTAACCTATTTACATCTGAAACAAAGTATTGACTCCCAACCCATATAGAATATATATGTATATGTTTGGTTTTCTTTTGATAAATGTCTGGAATAACAGCATTCAGGAAGACAATTAATCCAATCTTTTGCAGAGTCACAACCTTTCAATACTATTTATGCTCCCAATACAATGAAATGACCCATCATAAACTTCCTTCTGTTCATACAGCTATTGTGTACAATGCAATTAAGCCAAACAGTCAAGGTTAAACATTAAAACCAATGCTGCCCTGCATACTTTAGCCTTCAATTGTTCTCCAGAGATTTCTTGCCATAATTCTTTGTTGTATTCTAAATATAGCAAGGGAGATGATACTATACTTTTATACATTTTGAGGAATCAATTTGCTATCAAATATAACATATGGAACAGCCTTTTTTTGTATCTTCTTTGTATTTCTACACATCCTTACTAAATGCAGACTTCCTATCAGTCTACGCATTAAATATTCCATTAAGTGGAAGATAACACTTAGACTTATATATCACTTCATAGTGCTTTACTGCCCTCTCTCAAAGCAGTTTACAGAGTCAGCATATTGTCCCCAACAATGTGGGTCCTCATTTTACCGACCTCAGAAGGATGGAAGGCTGAGTCAACCTTGAGCTGGCCAGGATCTAACTCCTGGATGTGGGCAGAGTCAGCCTGCAATACTGCATTCTAACCACTGCACCACCAGGGCTCTGGTGAGATACTGGCTGCCATAAGTCAATTCTACATGTTTGTGTCTTTATGGAGGGAGGGAGGGAGACAAGAGAGAATAGACAGACCTGGCATGATAATTTCAAAGTTCAGCAAGCCTGATTTTAAAGCAAATGGCTTCATCAATCCATCAAATGTCTTCCCCAAAATACCTGAATTACACTTCTTTTTAATCAGCTTCAATCATATGGCTATTGGGTCTTCAATAGATCTGAATATACAGCTTTTTTCTGGAAACCAAAAAAGTATGCTATATGCAAGAAAGCATACAAATGTTTGTACATTATTTCTTGTGAAGTTTTCCTTAGTTCAACTACCTTTTGTTGAAATTAGGGCAGCTTCACTCTGTTCACTTGTTCCAAAGGTATTAACTGCTCTCACATAGAAGAAATAGTTTACGTTTGATTGTAGGTGAACCTTTATTTCAGGCTGTCGAATTCCAGCTAGAGATCTGAAAAAGCAGAAATATGTATGATCAACATATTAAAAAGTCTATTTTTTCCCTTCAAAATTCTCCCCGACCTTCAAAAAAGAGCAACAAATGACAGAAGATGGACCCTTTTTGCTATGGAAAAGATAAGGAAGGTAGAAGTGTGTTTTTGTATAATATTGATATTGCAATATTGGTTGAACATATCAATGGTAAGTTTTTTTTATTATGGCAAACAAGAAGAATAAAATTGAGACCAAATCCTCCAAAGGATTCCCAATAGATTTCCAATTATTAAACAATTCCACAGCATCTCCATCTCTCTCTGTGTCTCTCTCTGTGTCTCTCTCTGTCTCTCTCTCTCTGAGTGTCTCTCTGTGTCTCTGTCTCTCTCTCTCTCTCTATGTCTCTCTCTGTCTCTGTCTCTCTCTCTCTCTCACACACACACACACACTCACTCACACACCATACACACACATGATATTCTGCCGAATCATATTTCTGGAATAAAGAAATTATGTAATAATTGTAATAATTGAGACTGAAGTTGTATATGGAATGACTAGGAAGTTTATATTATGGAATTTGGGGGAGATCATAATGCAGTATCCAAAACAATTTCAGAAAGTGTTTATTATCAGGCAAGATTATTATTATAATATTTCACTAGTGTCTCAATGATCAACTGGGTAGTAGTAGCAGGAATTAGTGGGATTTGGCAAGATGCCAAGGCTGCACTTTTAAAGCAATTGCCTTATACTTTTACCAACATGAGAAAAAGGAGCAAATGTTAGCATGAGAAAGCAGCACAAGCATGAGATTCACAACCGAAATTGTTTCCAAATCTCATTTTAGATTACAAACCTTCAAACCAGATTTCAAAATAGAATCTTTAATGTTTCTTTCTCATAGCAGAGGATTCTGATACTAATAGAATATAAATAACCTTGCCTATTATACTGTACATATGCATATTGTATATTCTTGCATACAATTCATACTCTTGAATTGGCTAGACTAAATCTGAAGTGTATGGAATTTATCAAGATCAGAGCTTGATCGTGCGCATGGGATAGTCAAATAAACTATTATGCAGCAATACAGTGACAAAATCTACGTTGGTTGTAGCATAGGCCTGTGGATATGATATTCACCGACAGTTCTTTATCAATAAATAAACAAAGAAAAATCTTCTCATGCAAGTTAGTCTGTATTCTCCCCCCCCCCCCAATATATTTACAAGAAATCTATTTTTAGTTTTTTTAAAGCACGTAGACCATATCTTTTGCTGGTGGTACTACTTTTCAGTTTATAACACTGTTTTAGTAATATCACGCAAGTACTGAAACTGATACTTGCTCTTTTTTATTTTTCCCCCAAGCTTAATAATTAAAAAAATATACTGTAACAAACAGGGATTGTTTTCCAAAGCATGCATAGACATTTACTTCAGATTAACAGATTACATAAATTTCTGTATTGTTGCATTCTATTGGATGAACCAGCAGTAAGAGAAATTAATGAGAGCCCACAGCATGGCTCATGCAATGCTACGCTCACCTCCCTTAGCTATGTTAAAAACCATTATCTGAGCCTATTTTGAAAGCTCTAGGTTTTTTTCTTCCCAGGATTCCAGCAAAAGCAATAAAAACTGAAAAAGCCAGAGGGATTCATCTACTATTTCCTTCCTAGCTTTTGTTTTTCAGCACTACACATTGTTTGTAAGTTGTCCAAAAATTCCCTTACTTCTACATGCCTGACTAAGGATTGGTCGCTATGCAACTAGAATACATTTACTCTAATTATATTGTTCATTATCTCCTCCCTCTATTTTTTTTTTAAATGTTGAATTATACACTAACTTTAAAAAGAATACTTTTTAGCCAGAGTGAATTTCATAGACTCCCAGATTCTTTTTATGATTTGATCTGAGCTAAAGCTCTTTATAATTGGCTTGAGCACTCTTCTCATAAAATCAATGCCGTAAAGTAAATATGTGATTTTTTTTTAACTTGGCTTCGTGGAATAGAAGGAATGTTCAGGAAGCAGAACATAACCACCTGGGGGAGCCATCACTCTATTTGCAACACCCCTGGATCTATAGACCTTCAACTTAAAAAAAAAAAGCTGAAATCTTGCAAGATAATCTCTTGAGAAATCTGAACTAGGATGAGATTTGACAATCTAGTGAGATTTTAGCCTTTTTTTATGTTGAAAGAGCCATACCAGCATCATTTACCATGTTGACTAAGAAGAAGGATCACAGTAGAGGTGCTGTATCTGTATTCTACACCTTCAGTAGAAGTCTGTCCAAACCCTTACATTACTCTCTGCCAACTTGGTACTTTCCAAGGGTTAAAACTTTGTTCTCTTCTGACTAGGCTTTTATCAGAGCCAAAGGAAATTTCTAGAATTTATCGGTAGATATTTTTAAAAAA
>NW_015400380.1:0-3523 GCF_001527695.2 Protobothrops mucrosquamatus
CACCCACTGATGGCAGGTTGAAATCCCCCAAGACCATAAGTCTGGGGGTTCCAACCGCCACCCCGGCTATCACGTCAGCCAGTTCAGGCAGGGCTGTTGATACATAGCAGGGAGCCAGGTATATAATCAACAAGCCCACTTGTACCCCTTGCCCCCATTTCACAAGGAGGGACTCCACGCCGTCTATCTGAGGCACAGTTGCAACTGCAATGTTGATGATCTCCATGATTAAAAAGCTCATTGAGGGACAAATTCCAATAAAGTGGATAAAGTCAGGACAAAGGAAAAGTAGACCACCTATACTTTCAATTCCCACTTGAATGCTGGTCAGAATATCATCCCTAAATGAGGTGAGAAACCAGGTTTTCTTCATAACTTTAGGGGGCCTCAAAACTGAATATTCACCAAGATGTTGTAATCACTTCGAAACTGGAAATGTCACTGTCCCTTTCTGGAACTGATGCAGCCTCAAACCTCTCTTTCCTAATTCATTTATCCCATTTGGCTGTTGATCTGATATTTATTAAACTAACTTTCTTTAAACACATTCACACATGCTAGATAATGCTCATGGCTAGATAGTGCTCATGGATTATTTAAAATCAACCTCATTTACAGTCACTCGAAATTGATGGTATACAAATTACTGTTATCTTTTACTCCCAAAGCAATGGTTATAATCCTTTCATTCTTTGCTTACTTATACAGAATAAAACCTATGCATTTCTCCCCTAAATATCAGCTTCTAAATATATAGGGTTTTCCCCCCCATATTATGAGAAAATGCAAACCCATCCACTCTTGTCTTTTAATATCACAGTAAATTTAATTCAACAGGAAAAGCAATTTTTCTCCTGAAACCAGATGCATATCATTCTTTACTTAATATGTTTATTTCTTTATTTTATATGAGAGGTCATGTGTTCTTTGAAAGAGTGTAAGTGCTCTGGAGTAACTTTTATATTTCCCAGTATTAAGACCTCTGTAGCTATAAGTTTCTTTCAAATGTCATATAAAAATAATTTCTATTAAAAAAAATCCGCAGTTCATTTTTAAGAGGCTCTCTTGGTACAGCTGTTAAAATATAAACTTCGTTTCTGTATCTTTGCCATTCCCTGTAGTTTGGGTTATTAATATCTTTAGAAGAAAGACTGTTCCATATGTGGTTTCCCTAACTTTAACTTAGCTTACAGAATATGACATATTCTGAATATAGGCCATAGACAGCAGAATGTTTTACCAAAAGATTAGCAGCATAATTCTACACATCCACTCAGTAATATTTTATACATACATACATACATACACACACACACACAAACACACATACACTATATCTATCTATATCATCTATATCTTTATCCATCATCAACATACACACCCAAACCCTCACCCCACCACACATTTACACAACATTTTTAAAGGATGATCCACTACATTTCTGAATAGGTCAAATCTTAGTCCATCAAAAATACTTCAAAATGAATCATTTTCCTCACATCTTCTGTGATACGATATTTCCAGACGTCTAACCCCTTCTCATGCTTGGAAAATCCATTTGTGTTCTGTCTCCTTCACTACAGAGATGGATGATACTTGAGTTGTAAGGGGTTCATCTATCTTGAATGTGTATTCTGGGACACTGGGACATTGTCAGACACACCTCCTACCTTCCACCTTTTAGCTGGCATTTCATTCAATCCTCTAATGCAGTTTTGCTGGCATTCAGAATTGCTGAAATACCACTTAGAGTGATGCTTTTAGATGGCCATATAATATTGTTCAGATGAACAGAATACTTTTGAGACCATGTGGAACACTAGACAACCTGTGTCTTATTGGATCATCAATTCAGAGATATGGAAGCAACATACAACTTTCTGCCATCTTTCCCACTGAGTTTCCTTGTTGGAATCTGTCAACTTCCCTTCCCTTCCCTTCTCTGCCCTTCCCTGCCCTTCCCTTCCCATCCCTGCCCTGACCTTCCACAGCAGCAGCCTAGCAGCAGCCAATAGCACTGAAGCAGCTACAACTTTTCCAAATGTCATTTCCTTGGGAGTCTGGGGTCCCAGATTTTGACATGTTCTGTAAGTTAAGCCATCATTTCAAATGTTGCTTTATGATGCACATTTTGCCCAGTTAAAGGTCACAGCAACAAGAACTGTAGTAATTATAGTAATATAGAGATTTGTTAATGCTTTCAAAAACTGGTCTTCCCTTGCATTCACACAGAAACCTATTAGGACAAATGTACAGAGATATTTGCAGATTGATCATTTCTGTCTAAGAGAATATTAGAAATATATCCCCTTTTCTTTTCTTTTTTCTGAAGAAAGAGGTAGAGTTCTTTATTAATTCACAGAGCAATGGAAGTCCTGGGAGTAATACATTCAGTGATTTGGAAAACTAGTTGGAAAAGAAAGAAATATCACTGATTGGCTTGTGATCTCTGCACTCAACTACTTGTTGGCTTAGATTGAGCAAATGATTAGCTGAAAGTGCTCTCCCCAAGCTCCATACTTGTGAATATATAGACAACACCATGATGAAAGCTTTCAAAATCTGGTGAAAAAAATTCAGGGCAGTTTCAAAGTTGTTTGGAATGATAAGCAAATGGAAAATCTGACGGCAGGATAGATCTCACAGAGATTAGTTCTAAGTGATTATACGAAAGAGGAAAACTATACGAAAGAGGAAAAAGCTGCATCATATGGCTTCCTGTCTGCTTCTTATCTCTGGGAAACAACTTCCTTGCTGAATTAGATCTTTGATGGTATGTGTCTCGCACAAGCAGTCCACCTAAAATTACATGAACTCCTTTAGTTTGGGACTATAAAGATTTAGGGTGGGGTGGGGTGGGGAGAGGCTTATCCAAAGGCATAACATCACAGGTTGATCTTCGGAAGGCTCCTAAGGCATGCCTTTGTGAGAAATAGTTTTTATTTTACCATTATGAGGGTATGAGAAGAAGTTAGAGGGAAGTCTAGGCCAGTGATGGCAAACCTTTTAGAAACCGAGTGCCCAAACTGCAACCCAAACCCACTTATTTATCGCCGGGTGCCAGATAGGCGTGGCCCACTGGGTGGGCGTGGCTTGATGGTCATGGCAGACTGGGTGGGTGTGGCCAAGGTGGGCTTGATCACCTCAACATTGCTCATGGGGAGGGACGCCTGTGGGGGCCAGGCAGGGTTGGGGGAGATGCAGGGGGTCTCTGGCAGGTGGGGTGGTGGGCAGGAGTTTCGTCTTGCGGGGTGAGGTGAGGCAAGGCAAGGCAGGGCGGGGGTGCCATTGTCACAGGGCAAGGTGAGGCAGGGGCCGGGGTGACTGCTGCCTGACACCATCGGCCCCTGCACACAGAGGCCAGCGAGCGCATGGGTGCTGGGATGCATCCGGCCATGTGGGACCTCGGCGAGTTAGTGGGCAGCTGGTTGAAGAGGGTCAGTTGCCATCTCCGGGGCATGACGCGCGTGCCCACAGAGAGGGCTCTGAGTGCCGCCTCTGGCACGCGTGCCACAGGTTCGCC
>NW_015400380.1:7395-9726 GCF_001527695.2 Protobothrops mucrosquamatus
GAATTTCAATTGGAAGCATGTGGGGGTTAAATTTTGATCTCGGCAGTTGCGTAGGAATGCGAGGTCACATAAAATGGAAGCTCTTTGGACTTCAAGTTTTTCATAGGTCCTGGTCAGATGGTGGATTTCCTCCCCGTAGAGGTACGATATTTGTTTTCTGAGGTTTTCGCGGGTGTTTGTATGTGGGTCTTTAGTTATTATTTTATATATATATATAAATTTGGATTGCTAACAAAGAATTAAGGATATATATATATATATGTGTTTGTGTGTGTGTACATGCACACTCACTCACACACACACACACACACATATACATACCATTCCCACCAAAACAAAGTATTGCATTCAATGGCTCTCACTTCTGCCTAAGTATGGACAACATCTTTCTTTGCTGGGATTGAATCTATTCTTGAAAAATTGGGTGGAAAATAGGACAAAGACATTTGGGATAGTGAAGGGTTTTTTCCCTTTCTTTTTTCAGAAGGAAAAAGAGTCAACAGAGGCCTTTTGTGCTGGGGTATAAGCTGGGGTATTAGCACAAGGAAACCTACATATGCTTACTCTGTAGTAAATTCAGTTTAAGGGCTACTATTCCTGATATATTCAGGACTTCTTATGTTCAGCAAGTGTTGTAGCTGTGATCTTCATGTTTTTGCAAGAGGAGTCTTTCTGCCATGAAACCTCTCACATATACCAGCATAAGAGAATGAAAGAGACTGGCATCCTTGATCCTGTCCTCCTAGAAGTGATGGTAATCTCTGTCTCTTGCCTCTTACTTCCATTTTTACATCCCTCTAAATTCACTGGTTTTCAAGGCTATTGCTTTCTTTTATCCATTTCCGCTAGACAATACATACATACATACATACATACATACATACATACATACATATTGTACATACATACATACAAACATACATACATACATACATACAGGGGATCATCAAGGGTTTTTTTATCCCTATCTCCTAAATGGGTTCTTTATTTCTTTATTCTTCCCTAACAGCTTTTCCCTTTCAGCCTTTTTTCCCTCAGCCATTTGTATCTTCTTTCCAGTCACTCGTGTCAACAGCATCTTCTCTATTATTTTATTCATAGCTAAAGTGAGACAATGTCCACCCCAATTTGCATGCATTTTAGGGATGTGTAGGAATCCTTGTTTTTATTTTGGGTAAATATTGTGTATTAATCACAACTAGTAATGGGAAAAGCAGACTATTGTGCTACATGAAAGCCAAATGAACAATAGCAAGTACATGATCGACCTGCTTTGATATTGATTTGGGATCTTTTTTTTAATATTAGCAATAGTTTCCTGAATGCAAATGAGAACTTAGCAAAACACCATTGAACAGTTCTGTTCCTTGCCACAGCCAATAAAAGACAGGCTAGGGACTGAATAACTACTGATTTCATTAAATAGAAGCACCATATACATCATCTGATTTACAGGGTTCCTTCACACATTATACTGATCCCTTAATTTGATTCAGGGAGAATATTATTTTAATGCAGGCACAGAGTACAGCTATTGACAACATCATATTTATCTTGTTGAAAGAAATAATCAGGTCCAGTTCCAAGCCGGGAATAAAATGGAGGCTGCTTAGGAAAGAAGGTTTCTGTTTATTGATGAGCAGAACCAACAACAGCATGTAGTTCTGGGACAGCTGACAAAATGGAGTTGAGAGTAGATGGGTTTTTATACATTCTTTGGGGCTTTGTGTTTGAGACGCCTGTTGTGAAATGTACTTTGACTTGTGCTTGAGTGTACCCTTTTAGTATTCTAATTATTATTGCCTGACTCCCATTGTGGCTGGGAGGTCCTGTCCAGTCCTTGGAGCTGGGTGGGTGGGGGGAATGTAAATTCTTAATCCCATCAACTCCAGCCTTCTGTGGCTGGAGGCATTTTGTTCATGAATAGATTGGCCAAGTCTTCCTGAATGGATTAGAAAATCTGCATTCCTAAAGGCCAGCCTCTTCAGGTTTCTTAGTTTGCAGCTGTTTTCCTGGGGCTGCTTTTTGCCTTTGTTGAGTTTTTTTCTCCATTCCTCCTTTGGGGAAATATAATATTCTGCTTCTTTTTAATATTAAGAATAAAGAATATTTTAATCTGGCGAGGGGGGGGAGCTTCCTACAATCTTATTCAGTTCTGGAATCAATTTAATTCTGTGCATGTATCTACTAGAATGCCCATTATGAAAAGAAACAATTCACCAAAAAAGTACAACTTGCAGCCATGTTGTGCATATCTATTTATATGTATACCTCACATGCAAAAATAGAAATAATTATTCTAATGTGACTAAAAGCACAATACAAATACAG
>NW_015400380.1:11201-13630 GCF_001527695.2 Protobothrops mucrosquamatus
AAATGTGCAAAATGACTACAGTTCCCATTTTTCTGTAAGGGGAAAAAATCTATTCGAATGAAAACTGTTAGAGGAAGAGGATTGTCAAAACCGCATTTATCCAAGCATTATCATTAGCGGTACATCCTGCTAATTGTCAGACATTTGGTGGAGAGGGAAAAAAACCCATTTTTTAATTATTATTATTATTATTATTATTATTATTATTATTATTATTATTATTATTATTATTATTATTATTATTATTTTGCCAGTTTATGTTATGTCAAAAGCACATTCATGAGTATTCTTCAGTCTAAAGCACAAACGTTTAATTTTGCCACGATGGGAAAAGATAAAGATGTGAGCCAGAAAGGACATAAAGTTAAGGCTATGAGTTATTGGGCCTGACAACAATCCCCACATTGTGTTGTATGCAAACTGAGTTCCAGATGGAGTTCCAACTTTCACCTGAACAGGTATCTAACAAAGGCACATTTTAAGAACCTTGATCAAGATTTTCGTAAGGTCTGTAAAAGTCAGCATTCCAGTGCAGAAAGGAGAAAGACAGAGAAATGCGGCTTATGTGTTGGGATCTGAATGTTCTTCCTGCAATAAATATGATTGTGGTTTGTGGTTCAACTTTTTTTTTTCTACTGGAATACAGGTAGTCTTCAACTTACGATCATAACTGAGCCCAAGATTTCTGTTGCTAAGTGAGACATTTGTTAAGTGAGTTTTTCTTCATTTTACTACTTTTCTTGTCACAGTTGTTAAGTGAATCACGGTACTTGTTAAGTTAGTTACACGGTTGTTAAGTGAATCTGGCTTCCCCATTCACTTTGCTTGTCAGAAGCTCACAAAAAGTGTTCACATGACCCCAGCACACTACAACCATCGTAAATATGAGTCAGTTGCCAAGTGTATGTATTTTGATCCTGTAACCATGGGGATGCTGCAACATAAGTGTGGAAAACGGTCATAACTACTTTTTTTAGTACCATTGTAAGTTCAAACGGTCGTTAAACCAACTGTTGTAAGTAGAGGACTACTTGCAGTAGGTTTGAGCAACAAATTCTTGGATACTTACAGCCCTCATCAGCAGGCATGAAAAGCAACATGCTGTACCAAGTAGGAAAGGTAGTTGCCATTGAACCAACATTAAGTAGGTAAGAGTATAAGTTATGTTAAGATTTGAATTTGGGATTAAAACCCCAAGATTTTAAGTACTAACAATTCAAATTATTTTCCATCTCCCAAAACTGCCCTATCTAACCCCTACTCTCTACGTACATATAATGGCTGTTCAAAAAGACATAAACAACTAACATTTTCCCTCAACAAAAAAGAAAATTACAACATAAATAGTTACACCTGAAAAGCAGACACTCTCCCTAAACAAAAAGGGAAACCTAAGACACTGAAAGTTTGAATTCACCAGGAACAGATATAAAGATATACTGAAAAGAAGCAGTGAGGAAGAAACATTGATTAATTATGGAGCAAAAATTATGTTCCTTTTATAAATATTAATAATATAGTTGCTTCTGTGCAGAGAATGGACTTAATCCAATTCCCAATGTATATCAACAGATATATGTTATATTTAAAGAAAACTTAGATTTATAAAGAAACACATGAGAATAGAAAACCCTTGAAAGGTGTGTGTGTGTGTGTAATGGCTCATTGGTTAAAGATACTGAGCTTGATAGCCCAGGTTCACGACCCAAGCACCATGTGACAGGGTGAGCTCCCGTTACTTGCCTCAGCTCTGCCAACCTAGTATTGCGAGTAGATAAATAGGTACCACTTTGGTGGGAAGATAACAGCATTCTATGTGCCTTGGCGTATAGTCATGCTGGCCACATGGCCATGGAAATGTCTTCAGACAACGCTGGCTCCCTCAGCTGAGAAACAGAGATGAGCACCATTCCCTAAAGTTGGACACGACTAGACAGGAGAAACCTTTACCTTTAGAAAAGCCCAACTTCTACCTAAACTACAGTACATCTTCAAGAGAAGCCCAGGAAGGAAAACCCATAGAGAACAATTTCCCTTTGTTTCTTAAACATGGAGATTCATTTTACTGATAATGGGCCTCATCAGTACGAGAGGGAGGAGTGGCAGGTGAAGACTCTTAGTTTCTCTCTCCCCAATTGCTCTAGTGATCCAAAAGTCTCCTAAATAATAATAATAATAATAATAATAATAATAATAATAATAATAATAATAATAATAATAATAATAATAATAATAATAATAATAATAAATAATAATAGTAAAGTTGGAAGGGACCTTGAAGGTCATCTAGTCCAACCCCCTGCTCAGGCAGGAAACCCTATACCATTTCGGACAAATGGCTGTCCAGTCTCTTCTTAAAAACTTCCAGTGTTGGAGCATTCACCGCTTCTGGAGGCAGGTTGTTCCACTGGTTAATTGTTCTCACTGTC
>NW_015400380.1:19106-22747 GCF_001527695.2 Protobothrops mucrosquamatus
TATCTGCCTCTCCCACTGACCGTACTAATTCCTCCCTCCTCCTTCAATCCCCCACCCTCTCCCCCCACCCTTTCTCCCTCGCAACCCCCAGACATGGCTGGTCCTGACCTAAGGGGAACCTCCCCCCTCCCCTCCTCCCTGGGTCCCCCTAAAAATTTATTAAAACACCCCTGTAAAAACATTCTTAACTTAATTAATTGGGATAATTTTTTTTTGCCCGTGACCGCTGCATGCCACCTCTCGGGGTTCCACACCCCATCCTCGAGGTAGGCCCCCGAGAGGTTCCTGGGCCAGGCCTGCGCGAGGGGTGAATCGCGCAGGGCCAACAGGGCCGTCTTCGTGTACATGGTCCGAACAAGAGAGTCCGTGGCATAGAGGGAGGAGTGATGTTCAGTCCCCTTGCTGCACCCGGTGCATAGATTTGTGTACAAAAAAAGGGAGCAGAAGCTTTCTTTTTGTCGTCTCTTCTTTCTCCTGGGTGCCTTTGCTTTCCAGTCAGACTTTTAGATTTGGTCGGTCCACCCTTTCTCAAGCAGTAGGCCCAGCAAAGTGGGTAGAAGCTGTTTGGCCCTTATTCTCCATGTTTGTTTATTCGTGTCAGAAGCATCACAATTAAAACAAGGCATACTATATGACATAAAATTTAAAACATAAAATACATGATTAAAATATGTACAAATTAAACCAGTGGTCCCCAACCTGTGTGGCTTGGTGGCCCAGCTGGGGAAGGTGGGGAGAGGAGAACCAGGATGCATGACTGGTGGGCCGGCACACATGTGCATGTGCTTGCAGCTCAAGTCACATGAGCGACGGGCTGGCGCACACACACATATGCGCACAGCTGCATTGCAAGTTGAGCTACCCATCGTGCACATATGTGTTGGCCTGCTGCTCATGCATTGAGCTGTGCACAAGTGCGTGCCAGCCCACCACTCATGCAAGTTGAGGTGTGTGTTTGTGTGTGCCAGCCCACCTCTTGCATGGCCTGGTTCTGAATAGAACTATGGCCCGGTATTGGGCTGCGGCCCAGGGATTGGGACCCCTGAATTAAAATAATTTTGCCCAGGAACTAGCAACATAATTGCATTTTGTCATGCTGTCATGAGCTCTTGAAATGTACATTGATCAGGACACAATGGGCAGGGATACATATGAGTTGTTGTCTGCATGTCACCACAATTGCAAAGAGCAGAAGCAACTAGCCACATTTAATCAGAGTGTCTCTGGTGGCGCAGTAGTTAGATTGCAGTATTGTAGGTTAATTCTGTTGTCTGCCAGCTGCCTGCAGTTCAGCAGTTCGATCCTGACTGACTCAAGGTTGACTCAGCCTTCCATCCTTCCAAGGTCGGTAAAATGAGGACCCAGATTGTTGGGGGCAATATGCTGACTCTGTTAACCGCTTAGAGAGAGCTGTAAAGCACTGTGAAGTGGTACAGTATATAAGTCTAAGTGCTATTGCTATCTTGTTGTACCTATGTGCTATCTTCTTTAGTGATTTCCATACTTCCCAGCTTTTGTCAGAGCCAGGTGCCAGCAATTCCATTGGTTTCATCCAGGGTTGGTTCTTTGTAGCTTTCCATGGGTCCACTCTGCTTTCAAATTCTTCAAAGTCTTCCATCAACTTAAAAAAGTTTTTCCTGGATTTTAATCTGTGCTGAGCTGGTTGCAGACCATAGAGCAGTATGATCTAGATATTGATGATTTGAGCCTGTCTCTTTATGCGGCAGCTTCTCTGTGAACACAGGCAGGGCAATGCCAGCTAAGTGGTATTTCTCCATGTCTTCCTCCTTCTTTGCCTTCACCTGGGAAAAAAATGCAGCCTTTGAATTGTTTGGAGCAAATGACTTCTGGGTCACAAATTTTAGAGCAAAGATGAATGAACGTTCTATCCTTTTGGATGCTTCCTCATGATCATCTAACTCGAGGAAAAACGAGTGAATAGATTGGGAAAGCAATTGAGATTTGACTATTATATTTTAGTCTTTTATTTACTGTAGTATTTTTTAAAATCCTGCCTTTATTATTTTTTATAAATCATTCAAGCTGGTGAATGTACCTAACGCTCCCATTTTCATCGCAAGAAAACTCTCTGAAGTGTGTTGGACTGAGAGAGAGTGATTGGACCACGATTATCCAGCTAGTTTCAGGCTTAAGGTAGAACTAGAACTCAGAATCTCCTAGTTTGGGGCCTTTTGCTTAATCACTAAACCAAGGGCAGGCAACTTTACGACCTGTGGAGTTCAACTCTCAGAATTCTAAGCCAGTCATTCTGGGAGTTGAAGTTCAGTGGTCATAAAAGGGGGCATAGTTACCCACCCTTGCACTAGACCAGGGGTAGGCAACCTCGACTCTTTTATGACTCGTGGACTTCAACTCCCAGAATTCCTGAGTCAGCCATGCTGAGGGGAAAGGGAGAGGTTTCCAAGCTGGCTCAGGAATTCTGGGAGTTGAAGTCCACGAGTCATAAAAGAGCCGAGGTTGCCTACCCCTGCACTAGACCAATCTGGCACATTATCCATTAGGCAGTCTGAATGTTACAGCTGTACATTCCACATTGTGTAAACTGGTTAGGATGTCTGGTTTGGAATGCAAAACTGCAGCAATCTTGTCAAACTGAGACGTTTAGTAAGTCTAGACTCACATTTTAAAAATATATAAGAAATTGCTCCAGGTCTTTCCATTTACCATTGCTTCCTGGAATGTCTATTTACGTAGCACGGTCTGTCCAGGCACTGCTGGAAAGAGGAGAATACTCACTGAAAAGCATCTCTAGAATTCTTTCATTTTCCTCATTGAATTTTCAGTAGTAGTGAAATTCCACACATTCATTGGAAAGCTGGTTGCATATTTGTTTATTCTAAACCACCTAGAGTCAGGTGAACGGGAGGTAAATAAATCAAATAAATACATATTATTCTGTTTTGAATAATAGATTAATACTAATTAATAAGCTAATAACAACATAAAGCTGAATATGGGGCATCCACCAAAAGTAAATTTGGGGGCTTATTTTCACAGGACCCTTCTTTGCATTCTCAAGAGATAGTGACATTTCTAAGAGGGTTTTTCCCAGCTTCCTATTTTACACTTGCACTTCAGTTTTGGATATATCATTATATCATTAGTTCAAGTCCCTTATTCTGGTGTAAAACTAAACTTATTTATTAGAGTTACAGTTATTGATTGCCTCATTTAAGTGGACTGCAGGCAGTATACAGACACTGAAAAAAACAATTCACAGAATGGTAATTGTAGAATTGTAGAATAATAACATCTACAGCACAAGATAAAAAAGTAAGAATAATGCTAATAGCTTCATATTTATCAATTACAGAAGCACTTCCAAAACAATGAAATTGTTACCAATTTCCAAATGATCATAAGAATGTGTGTCATCCTTGCTTGATATCTCAATGTGAATATCCATTTCTTTTACACAATTGCCTTCAACTTTGTATATGATTCTACTTTTTAAAGACACTATATATTTTGCTTCCTCGGAAAGACTTCTTTAAATACCACACTGTCCTGAAATGCACAAATCCTTTCTTTGAACCTTTGAACTCTTCATGTTCTTCATTATGAAATGTATCACCATGATCTCCTTAAGAGAGAGGGGGGGAGAGAGAGAGAGAGAGAGA
>NW_015400380.1:30378-32507 GCF_001527695.2 Protobothrops mucrosquamatus
AGCAATTGGTGTAATTTTTCAATCCATTTCTGTACCAGTCTGCAAATCTTTAATATAAAGTCTATATTTTTCCTAATGTGCATTGCACATGCAATTTCCCTAATATGGAAAGTCCTTGATGTATGACTGCAGTTGGGACCAGATTTTTGGCCATTCAAGTGATGTGGTCATTAAGCAAGTCATAACTCAATGATCATTTCAAGGGAATTGTGTGCTTGATAATTTAAGCATGCAGTTGTTAAGCAAATCTGGTTTACTCAATTGACTTTCTTGTTGGAAGCCAGCCGGGAAGGTTGAAAATTGCAATCACGTGACCACAAGAAACTGCAACCGTCGTATATGCAACCATGGGACTGCAGGGATGGTGTGACCGTTGTAACTTTGAGGACGGATGGTAAATCACTGGCTGAAAGGCTGTTGTAACTTTGAACCATTGTTAAATGAACAGTTGTAAATCGAGGCTTACCTGGATATTTATGTTTTATTTAATGCATATATTTAATAGTTTTCTTCTGAAAGTTTGTGCATTTTCCCCAGCCATACATTCTTACATACATTTTTTTTTTACTAAACAGCTACATCATACAATGCAAACAAGGATGAAAGATAATTGCATTCCAGGTGCACTTTAGTCCAACAGTTGCAAAATAAGTTGGGTTTTATCAAAATATGAATCAAACAATTAATCTCTTCTCCGTAATATTTATTGCCTCGGTAGAAACTAAGCCAGTGATGTACAGCTCTAAAATGATGAATAGCAAAACTATTCACCAAAACAAGAACAAAAGTTACGTTGCTTCATCACTAGATACCAGAACGCTTATTTTTATTTTGCAGTCCATGCAGATTTTTGCAAGTCACTTATTTTCATGCCGAAGACTGTAGGTTATTAGTCTTTGTATTTTTTTTTTCCTCTGTGGGAAGCAAATATAATTCAGTATGCAAGCCTAAAAAGCATCAGTCTTATCTAGGGATAATTTTAATCACCTCGACACTCTTTTAAATAAAATTAGTGGTGCAGAACTGTAGCAGAACGCTGAAAGAGAAACATTGATCTATTCAATGTTTGTTCCAATTTTACTTGTACAATGTTGCCATTAGCTTCTGATTAATTTTTAGGCAACAGCTGTCTTATCCTTGGATGAGGCACCATGCATTGCTATGTTGTTTCATCATTATGGATGTTCTGTGGCAGAATAAAGTTCAGATTTGGGGGTTTTTCTCCCACTTTTTTGTTCTGTTGGTGTGCAGCAAGGATGTTTTTATTTTATTTTTTAGCCATGCAGATTCATTATTTCTTCATAACTGTGGCTCAAGGCAATCGTATTATCTGGGTGGGAATCCATATGTTCTTGCTGTGCATGTGCTTTGAGCCAATGCATTACCCCTCTTCTCATTTCTCTTTCACCGAAGGAGACAGAAATCTATTTTCAACCCAACTATACTTCCCAAGGATATCTCATTTTGGAAAACTGCTTAAATTTAAGTTCAATTGCTGTGGTTTCCGGCGTCACGTCATAGCCAGTTGGTTCCATCTCTGGCTATCGGGGGTGAGTCATTAGCCCCCGCGGAGAGGGCCTGCAACCTGGGCATCCTCCTGGATGCTCGGCTGTCTTTAGACAATCATGTGACGGCCATGGCCAGGGGGGCTTTTCATCAGACTCGCCTGATACGCCAGTTGCGCCCCTTTCTGGATCGGGACGCCCTACGCACAGTCACTCAAGCCCTCGTTGTTTCCCGCCTGGACTATTGCAATGCTCTCTACATGGGGCTCCCCTTGAGGTGCACCCGGAGGCTCCAGCTAGTTCAGAATGCGGCTGCGCGGGGGATTTTGGGGGCCTCTAGATGCTCCCATGTAACAGCTCTCCTGCGCGAGCTGCACTGGCTGCCGGTGGCCTTCCGGGTGCGCTTCAAGGTGTTAGTAACAACGTTTAAAGCGCTCCATGGCAATGGACCTAGGTATTTGCAAGACCGCCTCCTACCAAACACCTCCCTTCGACCAGTCCGCTCCCACAGAGAGGGCCTCCTTAGAGTGCCGTCGGCCAGACAATGCTGGCTGGCGACCCCCAGGGGGAGAGCCTTCTCTGTGGCAGCTCCTGCCCTCTGGAATGACCTACCCCCCGACCTAC
>NW_015400381.1:0-1303 GCF_001527695.2 Protobothrops mucrosquamatus
AGTACATTTGGCTCCAACTGGCTTTTGCTGTGGTACTGAGGTACAAAGAGCAATAGGTGTGTCTGATATACTTGAATGACTTCTATCCAGCTATGAACACTGAAAAGGGAAGATCAGCCTGGATTAAGCCAGATATAAATTACAGCTTTGTTCTAACTTGAAGAACTTATTATCTCTGTTCTTTTTCCTCCCGTTTGTGCTCTATTCCTTGCTTTGTAAACAGCAAAGAGCAGAGTCTGTTATTTCTTTCTAATTGATAATAATAAATCAGACATGATAGCTAACCCAAAGTAGGATACGTTTTCTTTAGATTTCAAATTTCATTTTTTGAACTCAAAAGTAAAAATATAGTTACTATCAGAGCCCTAAGGAAGCTGAACAGCATAGTGGTATATTATTTAATGATAAAACCATTTGCTAATAGAACAGCCTTTTTGTAAAACTAAATTTTGCCAAAAAACAATGACTCTTAAAAGTGTTTAATATGAAATTTCTTTTCTAGGATATTTTTGAAAGCATGCCTTACCTCCTGGTTCCTCATGCTGTAGATTAATGGGTTGAGCATGGGAGTCACCACTACATAGAACACTGAGGCCATTTGGTCTAGATTATAATTCTGTCTAGAACTTGGCCGTACATACATAAAACTGAGACATCCATAGAAAATGGTGATGACCATGAGGTGAGATGTACAAGTAGAGAAGGCTTTCCTACGGCTTGCGGCAGAGTGGATCTTTAAAATGGTAATCAGGATATACGTGTAGGAAGTGAGTACAGTCAGGCTTGTTGTTATTAAATTGAAGCCAACAAGTACAAAAACCAACAGATAATTAAGACTGATATCTGAGCAGGAAAGAGCAAAAAGGGGAGGACCCTCACAATAAAAACTCTTAATGGTGTTTGGGCCACAGAAGGACAGTCTAGTTGCAGCCACTGTGTGAATGGAAGCATTAATGATCCCAGCAATATAGGCAACTGCTATCAGCTGAACACACTTTCTTTGGGACATTATCATCAAATAGAGTAGTGGACTGCAGATCGCCACGTAGCGATCATAGGCCATCACAGCTAGGAGGTAGCTCTCTGTGGTGGCAAATATGGCATAAAAGTAAAGCTGAGTAAAGCAACTTGCAAAGGAAATTGACTTCTTCTCTTTTAAAAGATTGGATAGGAACTTTGGGGTGACTGTTGTTGAATAGCAGGTATCCAGGAAAGATAAACTGGTAAGGAAAAAGTACATTGGTGTGTGGAGTTGAGGACTAATTCTGATTAAGACAATCATGCCCACATTTCCCATCAAGGT
>NW_015400381.1:5152-6234 GCF_001527695.2 Protobothrops mucrosquamatus
ACTCAGGCTCAACCCTTCCAAGACCGAGTGGCTGTGGCTGCCGGCGCCTCGGCATAGTCAGCTGACTCCATCGCTGACTATAGGGGGCGAAATTTTGGCCCCCTCGGAGAGGGTACGCAATCTGGGGGTCCTCCTGGATTCGCGGCTGATGCTGGAAGACCAGTTGTCGGCCGTGACCAGGGGGGCGTTTTATCAGGTATGCCTGATACACCAGTTGCGACCTTTTCTGGACCGGGACGCCTTGCGCACAGTCACCCATGCCCTCGTCACCTCCCGCCTGGACTACTGTAATGCTCTCTACATGGAGCTTGAGGAGCACCCGGAGGCTCCAACTGGTCCAGAATGCGGCCGCGCGGGCGGTGTTGGGAGGGACTCATCGCTCCCATGTAACACCGCTGCTGCGCGAGCTGCACTGGTTGCTGGTAGCCTTCCGGGTGCGCTTCAAGGTGTTGGTCATCATCTTCAAAGCGCTCCATGGCATCGGACCTGGATATCTCCGAGACCGCCTTCTGCCGCAGATTACCTCCCATCGGCCGGTACACTCCCACAGAGTGGGTCTCCTCAGGGTGCCGTCAGCCAGACAGTGCCAGCTGGCGACCTCCAGGGGGAGGGCCTTCTCGGTGGGAGCCCCCACCCTCTGGAATGAACTACCCCCAGAGATCCGGGTGATCCCGGATCTCCCCTCCTTCCGCAGCGCCCTAAAGACATGGCTCTTCCAACAAGCGGGATTGGCCTAGGGAATTTTAGTGGGGTTTTTAAGAGAAATTTTAATTATATAGGCCATAGCAAATATTTCTTTTTAATTCGGTTTTAAATTAGGTATTTATTGTAGCATTGGTTTTATAAGGCTGTCAGCCGCCCTGAGTCCGGTAAGGAGAAGGGTGGGATATAAATCGAATAAATAAATAAATAAATAAAATAAATAAACAAGTTGTAGTGTGTACTGCTTCTGTTCAAATTTCAAACTGGCTAGCCGTGCCCTTCTTCTGTCTATTTCATCCCAGTACCTGTTTCCATTTTTCTGCCAAAAGATGGCTAATATTTCACAGCCAGGGGGACTAGAATTTCCTAAGCTTGTTAAT
>NW_015400382.1:0-1292 GCF_001527695.2 Protobothrops mucrosquamatus
AAAAAAGAAAGAAAGAAAGAAAGAAAGAAAGGAAAGAAAGAAAGAAAGAAAGAAAGAAAGAAAGAAAGAAAGAAAGAAAGAAAGAAAGAAAGAAAGAAAGACAAAGGGAAGGGAAGGAAAGGACAGGAAGAATGGGGAAAGAAGGGAGGGAGGGAGGAAGGGAGAAAGAAAGAAAGAAAGAAAGAAAGAAAGAAAGAAAGACGAAGGGAAGGAAAGGAAAGAATGGGGAAATAAGGAAGGAAGGAAGGAAGGAAGGAAGGAAGGAAATACAATGCCATTTTCAAAAGGTATTCTTTCTCCCCTAAATTTATTAAAATCCTGGATTTTATATTTCTGAAGCAACAGCCGTAATGAAACTGAGGTGTGCGAGAACATGAATGCTGTTCCTATCATCAGTAAATGAAGAGATAGGATGCTACTGGGGCACCCTGATTCTCTTGCATCTTCCAGTGATCATTATCTAATCGCACCATTTTACGAGCTCTGAGAAGAAAAAAAGTGAAAAAAAAATAGCATTTGGCGTTTATCTATATTCTTATAGGGGAAAAAAAACTTTTGGCATCTGTGCGTCTTTTGTAAGTTTTCTCCAACTCTCAACTTTCACTTCAGATAGATGGTCTGTCAATATTCTGCATTACTCGGAAATCTGTTGTAACCTTTAAAAAAAATCAAAAGGAAGGTATGTTATTGATGGGCCACTTTAAGGAACCTTGTAGGAAGGGTGGAGAATTTGGAGGGAGGTGTATGTCATATTCTCCATAGAACTAAGTTAAGTAGACACCCATGATCCGATAATATATTCACCACTCTGTATTTTTCACACTGATGAGTGAGTAGTAATCCAGAATGACCATCGGGTGCCTCTATGTGTGTGTTTGTGTTTGAGAGAGAGAGAAAAAGAGAGAGAAAAAAGAGAGGGAAAAGAATGAGAGGAAAGAAAGAGAGAGGAAAGAGAAAGAGAGAGAGAGAAGAAAAAAGAGGAAAAAGAATGAGAGAAAGGAAAGAGAGAGGAATGAAAGAGAGAAGAAAAAGAGAGAAAAGATAAAATAACAACAAAAATAACAACAACAACAACAACAATAATAATAATAATAATAATAATAATGGGAACTATGTCCAAAAACTTTGCAAAATATTTCAAGAAACTGCAGCTTCCTGCAATAACTCCAGCAATGCTACAAAAAACTGCGCTACTCGGAACATCTTACATTTTAAGGAGGTACCTGATTGATACCTAGGATGCTGGTAGCAACCCGTGTCAACCATCAGCGCCAGCCAATTTGAATGCTCAG
>NW_015400382.1:4954-6233 GCF_001527695.2 Protobothrops mucrosquamatus
ATAATAATAATAATAATAATAATAATAATAATAATAATAATAATAATAATAATAATAATAATAATAATAATAATAATAATAAAGTTGGAAGGGACCTTGGAGGTCATCTAGTCCAACCCCCTGCTCAGGCAGGAAACCCTATACCATTTCAGACAAATGGCTGTCCAGTCTCTTCTTAAAAACTTCCAGTGTTGGAGCACCCACCGCTTCTGGAGGCAGGTTGTATAAACAGAGGCATAAAATCAAAATCACATGAAATAGTAGTACTGCTTTATAAAGCCTTAGTAAGACCACACCTGGAATACTACATCTAGGTTTGGTCACCACATTACAAAAAAAGAACGTTTGCATGAATTGGGTATGGCCAGTCTAGAGAAAAGAAGAACTGGGGGACATGATAGCACTATTCCAGTATTTAAGGAGCTGTCATAAAGAAGAGGGGGTCAGCTTATTTTCCAAAGTACCAGAAGGCAAGACAAGAAACAATTGATGGAAACTAATCAAGAAGAGAAGCAACCTGGAATTAAGGAGAAACTTGCTAACAGAGAGGACAATTAACCAGTGGAACAGCTTACCTTCAGAAGTTGTGGGTGCTCCATCACTGGAGGCTTTCAAAAAGAGACTGGACAATCATTTATCTGAAATGATATAGGATCTCCTGCTCAAGCAGGGGTTTGGACTAGAACAACTTCAAGGTCCCTTCCAACTCTATTGTTCTATGAAACGAAGTGATGCCAATGAAAGGCAGCTTCTGCCTACACAGTGGAGTACCAGCTAGAAATTAATGGGTTACTTGCTAAGAACTCTACTACCATTCACACAAGTTTTTCTGATGGCATCATTAGGTTATTTTTCAAACCCACTCATCTTTGGAAGGAGATCAGAGACTGCCTGTGTTCCAAAAAGAGGCAAATAGGGTGGAAATAGCATGGAAGAAATGCTTTTCCTGCTTCTGATTGAGAATACAAATGATGCCAACAATCACACATTATTTTGGATGCTCGGGGAAGTTATTTTCAGAAAATCTGCTTTACTTGTTTTTCTTCAGTAAGTTTGCATATGATAAGTTTAAGAACATAGAGAACGCTGGAACTCAATTTGAAGAGTATATATCGTATGTATAAGAATTAATTTGTCAGTTAATAAGAAGATGGAATGTCTTCAACTATTAAAACTCAATCATTTTAGATAGATAGATAGATAGATAGATAGATAGATAGATAGATAGATAGATAGAGAGAGAGAGAGAGAGAGAGAGAGAGAGAGAGAGAGAGAGAGA
>NW_015400383.1:0-1000 GCF_001527695.2 Protobothrops mucrosquamatus
GCTCAGGCAGGAAACCCTATCCCATTTCGGACAAATGGCTGTCCAATCTCATAATAATGATGATGATGATGATGATGATGATGTTGGAAGGGGCCTCGGAGGTCATCTAGTCTGACCCCCTGCTCAGGCAGGAAACCCTATATACCATTTCAGACAAAGGGCTGTCCAGTCTCTTCATCATCATCATCATCATCATCATCATCATCATAAAGTTGGAAGGGACCATGGAGGTCATCTAGTCCAACCCCCTGCTCAGGCAGGAAAACCCTACACCATTTCAGACAAATGGCTGTCCAGTCTCTTCTTAAAAACTTCCAGTGTTGGAGCATTCACCGCTTCTGGAGGCAGGTTAATAATAATAATAATAATAATAATAATAATAATAATAATAATAATAATAATAATAATAATAATAATAATAATAATAATAATAATAATAATAATAATAATATAATAATAATAATAATAATAATACATAATAATACATAATAATACATAATAATAATAATAACAACCACCGAGTCGGTCGATTGGCATCTTGATCACGTCACCCAGGGACGCCGCAACCGTCACAAATCCGAGTCGGTTGCCCAGCGTCTGAATTTGGATCACAAAAATCATGGGGGGGGGAAACGCCGCAACCCTCGTTAAGTCTCGGTCGTAAGTCTTTGGCCTTACGCCGATGACATGTAACCCGTCACTCAAGGAAGCGTTTGTAAGTTCTGTCCTTCAAAGGGATCTCTGCCAATCCAAAGGCCTCTGGTCTTGGTTTGTTTGGGTTTTTTTTTAATTGTGATTTATTTATTGTGAGTCACAATCTGCTGATGCCGCTGGGAGGGAAACCAGGAAGGGGACGATGGTTAAGGCGATTGTGGTTTTCGCAGGATTCTGTTGTTGTTTTTCTCGACATGTATATGTCTACATCCGGAACTGGACCGGGGTTGTTTCTCTGGGTCATGTATGTGCGTGTGTGGGGGTATATGCCTCATTTTTTTGTCAC
>NW_015400383.1:4988-6233 GCF_001527695.2 Protobothrops mucrosquamatus
GGAGGAGGAGGAGGAGGAGGAGGAGGAGGAGGAGGAGGAAGGACTGTGGGGTCCCTGGTGCTCTCTGAGCTGGGTGGTTTCCTTGCAGACGTTTCAGGACCCAACTAGGGAACGTCATCAGTGCTAGGAGGAGGAGAAGGAAGGAAGGAAGGAAGGAAGGAAGGAAGGAAGGAAGGAAGGAAGGAAGGACCCAACTAGGGAACATCATCAGTGCTAGAAGGGAGGAGGAGGAGGAGGAGGAAGGAAGGAAGGAAGGAAGGAAGGAAGGAAGGAGAAAGAAAGAAAGAAAGAAAGAAAGAAAAAGAAAGAAAGAAAGAAAGAAAGAAAGAAAGACTAGAGTCCTGGGTGCTCTCTGAGCTGGGTGGTTTCCTTGCAGACGTTTCATGACCCAACTAGGGAACGTCATCAGTGCTAGAAGGGAGGAGGAGGAGGAGGACGAGGACAATGAGTCACTACGAGTCCGGCAGTCTTTAAGCGAGTCCGGCTCCACCCAGCGCACGGACGAGACGGGACGCAGTCTGGTCCTGAAACATGGGCGGGAATCCCGGGCGGCCGGATTGACAGCGTCAGCCTCTGTCTTGTTTTCAGGACCGAGATCTTCTCCGGGAAGGCTGTCACTCACGAGGACATCAGATATGAGCAGGCCTGCATCCTCTACAATCTGGGTAAGGGAGATTTAGGGCACAAGGAGAAGGTCCTGAACCATGGTTGGTCTGTGTATCTCTGTGTGTGTTTGTGTGTGTGTGTGTGTGTTTGTGGGTGTGTATCTCACTCTAACCTCTGTGTTTTATATATATGTGTTTGTGTGTATATGTATGGAGGTGGAAGGGAGGAGGAGGGAAGTTAAGGAACGGATGAGGAAGACGGCTAAAAGGCCCCAGGTAAGGAAAGGTAGCAACTGGACTGGCAGTGAGGATGATGGGCAAAAGGAGGGGGATAGAGAGCAGGGGACAGTGGGGTTGGCAATACAACACAGAAAAGATGGTGGAAACGGAGAGGAATTGGAGGACATAGGGAGCAGGTGTAAACAAAAAGGGGGGGGGCAAGGTGCACCGGACCCAAGGCCACAGACAGAAGCAATTAGTAACATCACGCACGCAGGCAGGGGAGGCAGGAGAAAGTTAACTACCGGTGTAAGGACTATAATTAAGGCACAGCCCAATCGCCTGGGACCGGTGACGAGGTCCAGAAGCCGGGCGCAGATGATGGATGGCGTATAAAAGAGACTCTCTCATGGACTGGCAC
>NW_015400384.1:0-6233 GCF_001527695.2 Protobothrops mucrosquamatus
CTGAAAATAAAGGATATGTACTCTATGGATGCTTAATTCACTTCCATGGTTGGAATGTTAGGAAATATCTGAGATTCCTTGTGAGGTGAATCTCCTGAGGTATCAACAGAACAGTCACTGGAGAATGTGGTAAGAGATGCCAAAGGGCCACTGCAAAGACTTCCTTTGTTGCTGATTAAAGTCTCAAAACTTTATTAATGTTGGGGTTGCTGGAGCCTTGATTGGTGGGAGGGAAGGAAAGCTCAACCCATTTGCATCCCAAGGAGGAAACTGCTAATGCACTGACAGCCAAGTTTGTTTTCTTAACTTTACCTAGCCAGAGACAAGGGCAGAAAGGGTATATGTTCCTGTTCTTGAGATGGACTTCATGGAACATTACTGGGGATTTCCTGGCAAGATGCATTCCATTTTTTTCTGATCTATTTATGTTAGTCAAACTCTCTGTTGAAGTTGATGAGGGTAGGAAGCCTGAGGATCAAGGGGAGGAAGCCTTTGTCCTCAAATTAAATAATTGGGAATCTACTTTCCCAACTTCCTTAAAGGGCCTGTCCTGGAAATAATTGCTCAGTGATGAATAGCCACAGCTAGTTCACCTTCATAATGCACAGAACTTTCCTATAGCATTCAATACACGAACATTTCCACAAAAAGCCAATGTATTTCAAAATCGGTGTGTGTGTGTGTGTGTGTGAAAGGGCGGAACGGGTGGTCTTCTCTCATTTTATTCAATAATCCTGCAAGACATTTTGAGCTCAGAGCAACTGACTGGCGAAAATCATCCAGTATACTCTAACTTCAAGTAGGAATATGAATGTGGTCTTCCTAGACCCAGTAAAATACACTACACTGGCAGTTCATATATTTTCCCTGAAGCCCTGTAACCCATGTGCTTAAAAGTTAAATGAAAAGGATGGTACCTCTGAGAAGACACCAGTCTTTTTCCATTAAGATGGGGGTCCTCTCTGAAGAGTGATATAAGGTGCTTTAAGAAGAGGCATATGGCAAAAGTTCTGAGACAAAGGGGATGGGGAATTCCTGGGAATTTACATCCTCCTCAAAACCCAAGTCAAAACAAGTCTTCTCAAATGATTGTGTGTGTGTGGAAAAATCCCAAGTGGTTGTAAAGGAATGCCAAGACATTCACACTTTAGGCTTCAGGAGCATAAATAATTCTGTCTCCCATAAAATATTACACTTTTTAAGCTGATTAAACAACAACAGCCTTCAGACTCAGCCAATTCAGATGCTTAGATAGAGCAGCAATCAAAGCCCAGGGGGCCTAAACATGAGAAAGAAGAGCCAAGAAGATTCAGGCATCAACTACCTTTGTTCATACATAGTCAGATGCAGAAATAACTGCATCAAAGCCTTTTAAGAGACAAGCAGAACAAAGCCACATTATGAACAGGTTTTCCTGCTATTGCTTTAAGCTTTGTAATTATTAATTTTTGTCTAGTTTACACAGCTTAAAAGTGATTTTAGTGCAGCAGACTTGCACCCTGATTGCTAAGCACAATACAGAAAATATTGGGCAAATTACCAAGTTAGATTATGCTGCAGATAATAATAATTTATTAATGACATCAGCATTTTTGGAGGGCCCAGTAAATACTGGCATGATTTATGGAAGGCAAGCAGTCCATCAGTTCTATCTATCTACCACAGACAAGAAAAGCCCTTGTCTAATTCACACAGAGAGAACTATCACTATTCCCATCACTTACCTGCTGCGGAAGAAGCTGTTGTTATAATAATGGCAGGCTCCACTCTTACTATTGCAGGCTTTCTTCCACCATGTGCAGGAAGAGTCAATGAGGATGCCAAAGAGGGTAGGAGCTGGCAACCAGGCTTGGAAAGAAGGAAAGAAAGAAAAACCCACTAGTTGCCAATCCTTAAGTCATTTCCCCTTTTCTTTGTGTAGGAATCAGTGCTCAGTCATTGCAGGGTGCAAATATGGCTGACCGCTTTCACAGTGTTTATTGCCTTACATACAGGTAGCATAAAGCATAAAGTAAGATGGCATCAGCATAGTAACAGCATTTCTATTGGTGAAACCCCTTGCCAATCATTAAGAAGATATCAGCTAAGAGGCCCCAGACAGGGAGCAGTTTTCTACCACATCCTGTTGATGTAAACTAGATGATATCATGTACCAGCCTGGGGCAGTTTCCCACATTGCCATGGTGATGTGAATGGATGAGATCATGTAGAGAGAAGAGGCACGCAGGCGTTGGAAGGGCAGTTTGCTGCTCACGACCTCTACCTGGCCCCTATCTCTACACTTTGCTATGCTCAATATAAAACCTTAAAATAATATTACCTTAAAATAATATTACCAACACCCTTTGCATGTATACTCAGAAGTAAATCCCTATTATGTTCGATGTGGGTTATTGCTTTATAAATAACTTTAGGTTTGCAGACTTGGGCTGATACTCACCCAGTAATCTCATCAATAGGAACTGGATTCCAATAGCAAAAGACTTTTCATCATAGGACACCACTCTGTTTAGAATCAAAATACAGTAAAGTATATCAGAAAGCCAGATAGGGGGAGCAAGGATTTGGTCCCGCTCTCTGAAAAACTAAAAAGATTGATGATGATTATGAATGGTTGTGGAACAGCCATAGCAAATTAGTTATCTATTTATTTAGCATATGGCATATCACACATGATTTAGCAATATATATTAACATTTCACCTAGATTAGTAAAATACTGTAAAATATAAATGTTAAAAAGATCTATGTTCAAATACCAATATCTAGGCCAGTGATGGCGAACCTTTTAGAGACCGAGTGCCCAAACTGCAACCCAAAACCCACTTATGTATCGTCAGGTGCCGGGTGGGTGTGGCCCATCGGGTGGGCATGGCTCATCGGGTGGACGTGGCTGTGGTGGTAACGGGTGGGACTAAAACGTTCAATCAATTCCAACTTTGTGAGATCTTTTTTTTCCCCGCGGGAAGTTGAAATTGATCGACTGAACCGGGGTTTTTTGCACACGGCGGCGGAGGCCTAAAGCGAAAAGGTTTTATAAAACCCAGCTGAAGGCCTAGGATTGGGGCGACGGTGCACGTGCCCACAGAGAGGGCTCTGCGTGCCACCTATTCGCCACCACAGATCTAGGCCATCCAACCACTGAAACGCAGCATCATTTATTTTTAAAAAAATCAGATACTGGACTGATATATGCCCTCAGCTTACAGTGATTTGATCTACAGCAGGGGTCCCCAACCCCTGGTCTGTGGACCAGTATCGGATCACATGCATGCCAAACAAAGCCCCATCCGTGAGATGTAGGCAGCACACAAAATCACGCACCCTCTGGTCCACGGAAAAACTTCTCTCCACCGAACCGGTCCCTACTGCCCCAAAGGTTGGGGACCTGTGATCTACAGTTTGATGTAGAACCCTGCAATTACCACCAAGGGAAGGATACAATGCCCCATTTATACGGTGGGTCCCAGCAGATGCTGTGTGGGGTGTGAATCCTATTGGGGTTTTTCTATGGCTGACATGGTAGTTCAAAACCTGGCACTTGTTTTTGTAGGGTCATTCATATGTCTGGGCATTCAGCAACCCATTTGGCTTTAGTTATTTAATTATTTTACATAAAAAAGTGTTAAACTTGAAAAGAGCCTATAAAAATATAAAAAAAACATTTCTGGTGATAGTACGTCATAAATTCTATACTTTGTACAATAAGACCAGGTGAAACCTATTTTTTTTTTACTTTTAGAAGGCACCTGGCTGCCCTGCTAATGGTCAGACTTCAATTTCAGAGTACTCAGCAATAGTTATACTGGCTCAGGAATTTTGGAAGTTGATTCAAATGTCAGTAGAGCACCTAGACTGGGAAAAGCTGTATGAAAATATATCAAGGTTTTAGGGTTTCTTTTATTTTACTCCATATTGCTACGTTACAGTTGGCATTTGTATGTATTACAAATTACAGATGTATTGCATGGGACTATCTACTAAGGCCCTAGCCCCTTCTTACCGTAACACCATCATGTAGAGAGGGTTGTGAGAAAGGCAGGCAATCAATGCAGAAAATGAAATGACGAATATAACAGGCAACAACAGATGGGCACAGCTAACAGGGCAAGATCCAGTCTTTGCTGAAGATTGTCCATTCTTGGTGGAGATACAGGAGCAATTTGTATAGATCTTGTTGAAAGAAAAGAAGGGAAATCAATTCACTTCAAGGTTGGACCATAGCTTAATGGTAAAGCCTCAGAATCATAAGTACCCAGGTTCAATCCCTGGCCTTTCTAGTTTAAAGTACACATGTTAAGAAAACCTCTGTTCTAAATGCCCAACTGGTCAGAATATACAACACTGAATAAACAAATAGTTTGATACAACATAAATCAGCTCCCAGTGGTTCATGGCTTAATTACTTCATGGCCAATTCACTGTTTGGCTGCTGAAAATTGTGGTTATATGTCTGAGGGGAAAAGAGCAGTGTGGAATTTGGTTGTAATACTACTCTAGTGTTATAGACATTGTATGCACATTTAAAATTATATATTGATATTACATTGTGTGATCCACTATTCTGAAAGTTTAGAGCAGGAATTAATAAATACAAATACCCAAATAGATAAATAAATTAAAAAGTACAGTTCTGATACTTCATCTTAAACAATTAGCTTGGACCACAAAAAGCAATTTTAAAAGTAAAATAGAGCTTCTAAAGCTAACTTAGATTTTGGCTTCTGCACTTCTTGAAGTACACGTAAAAGCCCAATAATAAACAGCAGACGTTATAAGAAAGCTGTCTAGCACACCAATATACAATCTGTGGTCTCAGCCCTGTAAAATGGTAAAAGTTTCCCTGTCAATCATGTCTGACTCTAGGGCAAGGTGATCATCTCCGTTTCTTGGCCAAAGGAGCCAGCATTGTCCAAAGACAATTTCCATGGTCTTGATAGTATTAGTAAAGCTATCTTATGTGTTGTATTGCCAATCCATGTATTTTTTATTATTTATGTTGAAGAACAATATTTCTTCAATTTTTTTCTTGAGAAGTATATTTAATTAAAATAAACAGAATTAAAACTGAGATTCTCTGCATGAAAAGCACATATTTTCAGTAATGAATCCTGCTCTAAACACTATCATTAAGGAGAAAGCACTTGGTTTCCTTATCTAAGAGTGATTTGGCCTTAGTCCCACCCTGTCTCCGTGATGAGTGCTAGATAGATTTGAATCCCATAAATAACCCAATAGAGCCACTCTGCATCCTTAACCTCTTACAATTCCAGAGACTGAAGAATTAGAGAAGAAACCACTACAGCCAGCGTGACAGGGAGAGAGGTACTCCACACCATCATCTCCGCAGACTGGATGGAAGAGATACTTTGAGCAGGAGCAGCGAAGGTTACATGGATCCTGTTCTGGGGAACTTGATGTACTGCCAGAAAAAAGGGAGACAAAATAACATGGAACCAATGAGTGAAATGTGTTTTCTTGAGTGGGCTGGTGATTCCAGCCTATTATTGTTGGGTTTTTGCCATCTTGAACCTTGGCCTATTGCCTTCTGAAGGTATTGCTAATGGTGTTTAGTTAAATCATACACAATCATTACACATACAAACATGTGCAGATAATTTGGGGAGAAAATCATTTGATTCCTGAAATAATCTATCTGATATAAGCCTATCAGTAGAAATCAAGTGGAAACCAAGGGGGGAAATGTCAAAATGATACTGTAATTAAAATGGAAAAGCTTCTTAAGGCAAAAGTACATTCTCAAGGCAAGATCACATTCTTACAATTCTCTTTTTGAATTGGACCCTTCATTCCCCCAAATTATGAACTCCTGACCAATGACAATTTAACATTATGAATCAATGGAATGCATTACATAAGCTTTTTCGAGGACTAAGACTGGAGCCACTTTCATTCTAAGCACAGATCACGTATTTTATCAGTAAGCTTTCATCTTTCAAAAACATCACAGGAAAAGCTTACTAAATAGTGCGATTTTCTCAAAACCTTTCTGGGAAAGAACTTATAATCCTTGCAATGAATAAGACTTCCATCATTTTAGCTTCTCTATGCTCAAGTTCTTGAATGGGTTAGTGAAAACTGATACAGGTAGTCCTTGATTTACAACCATTTGTTCAGGGACTGTTCAAAATTACAATGGGACTGAAAAAAATGACCTGACCATTTTTCATACGACTATTGCAGCACCCCCAACATTCGGATGCTTGGCAATTG
>NW_015400385.1:0-1214 GCF_001527695.2 Protobothrops mucrosquamatus
ATCGTACTACTCCGTGCACTGCCACGGGTAAGTGCCCCGCCGAACTCCGCTGGGGTCGTCGGCTCGTGACTAAATTGGACAGGTTGCATCCGGAACGTGTAGCTGCTCAGGTGTCTCAGCCACACCCACTACGGGTCCTTCGTGAAGGTGATCCTGTTTGGGCCAGGAATTACGGGCCTGGCCACCTTTGGGTACCGGCTGTGGTCTGCAAAGTCTCAGTGCCTCTGTCTTACGAGGTGTCCCTGACAGACGGCCGCGTACTTCGCCACCACATCGATCAATTACGTGTGAGGCGGGACTCGCCTATGGTTCCTTCTCAGTCTCCTCTAGGGGGGGAGGAGGAATGGGAAATGCATTCTGGAATTCAGAATCAACAGCCTACGTTGGCTGGGGAAAGGGAAATGGGTACGCAACACCCAACTTCCACAGGTGCTTCTGGCAGCAGTTCTTGGGAAAGGGAGTACATAGACACCCCCACACACACTCCAGCCTGGGAGTCCCACCGGTGGCAGACTAATTACCCACCCCTAACAAGCAATACTCCAGACACGGAGAATACCTGGGAGCATACTCACAACTCACAACATGCAAGAGAGCAGGCAATACAAAAGGGAAACACACCCCTTACTGAAAGGGCTCAAAGAAGGATGTCCTCACGCATCAGGGCTAACAGGGAGGCATCCCTAGTCCTTAGCACTACAGAAACGAGCCAGGAATTCCGCACTCCTTCTGGAAACACGGAAATGAATTCACAGGGGTTAGACAACTCCATCGAGGGTAGATCAACCAGGTTTAGCGACCAACAGGGCTCTGACTGCTCACATACGGGAGACGGGCTGGAAAGTCAAGCTGAAGTCACAGGACATTCACAGGGCACTGCACCAAGTGCAAGTAGCAACGGGGATAACACTACAAACCCTCCAGGTCTGAGAAGGCCGCTCAGAGTACGAGGCCCTCCCAAATACCTAGCCGATTATGTAAGGTGAACAGGTACATAGAAATAGCTGACCTAAAGGTTCTGGCTGGTTGTCTTAATGAAACAAGGTCGGGGGGGGTGTCACTGGATCTAGTTCAAAGGAACAGTCCCACACCTTATACATTGTATAACATTAACTCATCATTATTTAATTATATTACCATCTATAGGATGGCGTCCATGTGGGCGCAATCTTATTTCATCCAGGGGGAAGGGGTGTTGTGTCCTGAGCCTGCAA
>NW_015400385.1:5119-6231 GCF_001527695.2 Protobothrops mucrosquamatus
TTAGTCACGAGCCGACGACCCCAACGGAGTTCGGCCGGGCACTTACCCGTGGCAGTGCACGGAGTAGTACGATGGGCTAGAAGAAAGTCAGCCAACCTGTGATGCCAATTGCCGTAAGTCAGCTTCTTGAGGGCGTCCTTGGCGACGCGGACCATCCGTTCAGCCAGACCGTTGGTGGAAGGATGGAAAGGAGCCGAAGGAGCGTGGCGGATCATGTTGGCCTGTAGAAACCCCTGAAACTCAGTAGAAGTAAATTGAGGACCGTTATCTGACACCAGAACATCTGGCAGCCCGTGTTCAGCAAAAATGTGTCTCAACACTTGAATAGTCTTGGCAGCTGTGGTAGAAGACACAGGCACGACCTCCAGCCACTTAGAATGGTTATCAACAACAACCAGGAAGAATTGTCCCTGAAAGGGCCCAGCGTAATCTATATGTATTCTAGACCATGGGGTGTGTGTTTCCTCCCACCTGTGCACAGGGGCCTGGGGCATTTCAGGCCTGGACTGCTGGCATGCATGACACCCATGTACCTGGGCCTCGATGGCCCGATCAATGCCAGGCCACCACAGGTGGCTGCGAGCAAGTGCCTTCATCCTGACGATTCCAGGGTGGCCCTCATGTAATGAAATCAAGATTCTAGCCCTCAAGGAGGCCGGGATCACAACTCTCGATCCCCAAAGGAGGCAGCCATTGAAAGTGGACAACTCGTGCCTCTTGACCCAAAAACGTTGAAAATCCTCCGCAGGGCACCTATCAGGCCAACCTGACAGGACCCATGACAGCACGCGTTTGAGCGTGTGGTCAGTGGCAGTTTCAGCAGCCACATCCCTAGCATTGAGGGGACACTCAGGCAATTCCTGAATGGACAATATGTGTACAGCAGGAGCGGGATCAGGCTCCACAGTAGGCGATGGCAGCCTACTCAATGCATCTGCATGACCCATTTCCTTGCCAGGCTTGTGGACCAGTGAATAGTCATAAGCTGACAGGAAGATGGACCAACGCAGCATACGAGGGGACAGGATGTGAGGTGTTTGTTTGGATGTAGTGAATAACCCCAGCAAAGGCTTGTGGTCAGTAAAGACCGTAAAGTGGCGGCCATAGATAAA
>NW_015400386.1:0-1745 GCF_001527695.2 Protobothrops mucrosquamatus
ATGGAGATATCAGGATTCCAAAATTTTATTCAGATGAGAAACCCAACATTGGACAAAGAAGACAGTTTTTTAAAAGATTTCTGGCAACAGACATTTAATTGTTTGCTCCCAACTTCTTCTGTGAAGGAAGAGGATGAGACTATCTGCACTGGGGAGGAGAAAATTGAGAACCTCCCCACGACTGTATTTGAAACCAGCACGACTGCCCACAGCTACAGTGTCTACACTGCTGTCTATGCAATTGCACATGCTCTGCATGTTCTGTACTCTTTCCAAGGCCAGCAAAGGTCAGTGAGGAGACAGAAAATCCTCAATCAAGAGTCATGGAAGGTGAGCAGACTGCTTAGAACATCTCAGCAGATACAGTACATTGATTCAATTGCAAAGTTGTCTATCAGCCTTGTTTCATCCTTAAGCCTATCCGATATATTTTCAGCTTTTGTTAAATTCCAATGTGCATATTTTGCAAGGGATAGTCACAATGTGTTTGATGAGCACCAGCAGTGTGTGCTTTCTTTTCTACATGATAAGATATTTTTTATTTTCCTTTCTATTTTAGAGTTATCTTAACTTCTAGTTATACTGTTTTGAAATGTGACTGCATTGCTTAAATATCTAATTATGGTTCAAATTCTTGTGATACGTCTCCTGGAGTTACAATGCTATTAGCTTATAAACATATTTTTCTACTGGTTGGGCTTATCATCAAATCCATATAGGTGATATGATAGCAGTGTTCAAATATCTCAGGGGCTGCCACAAAGAATAGGGAGTTCTCCAAAGCACCTGAAGGCAGGATAAGAAGCAATGGATGGAGACTAATCAAGAAAAGAACAAACTTAGAACTGAGGAGAAATTTCCTGACAGTTAGAATAATTAATCAGTGAAATGACTTACCTCCAGAGGTTCTAGGTGCTCCAACACTGGAAGTTTTTAAGAAGAGATTCGACAACCCATTTGTCTGAAATGGTATAGTGTTTCTTGCTTAAGAAGGGAGTTGGACTAGAAGACCTCCAAGGTCCCTTCCAACTCTGTTATTCTGAATTAAAATTACATTCTTATTTTGCCTTGAAAAAAAATGTGAAACACAATTTTATCTTAGCACAGACAAACATGTCCATCGCTATGATATGGAGAACATGATTTATCTTTTAGGTTTTTCTGTATTGTATATGATTCATTAGTAATAAACTATATGCTCCCCCAATTCAGAGGCCTTTTTAGTAATGTCTGGAACTTTATTTATTTATTTATTTATTTATTTATTTCATTAACTTATATGCCGCCCTTCTCCCCATGGGACTCAGGGCGGCTCACAGCATGTTAAAACAATATAAAACAATTATCCCCTATAAAAGCCAATTAAAAACCAAATATTTATCGCTGTGTCTTATTAAAATCATTAAAATTGTCCCTATTTAAAAATTCACCCTAGGTCAGACCCGCTTGCTGAAAAAGCCATGTCTTGAGGGCGCGGCGGAAAGTTAGGAGATCCGGAATCGTCCAGATCTCGGGGGGTAGTTCGTTCCAGAGGGTGGGGGCACCCACAGAGAAGGCCCTCCCCCTGGGGGTCGCCAGCCGACACTGCTTGGCTGACGGCACCCAGAGGAGGCCCGCTCTGTGGGAGCGTACCGGTCTGTGAGAGGGAATCTGTGGCAGAAGGCGGTCTCGGAGGTATCCAGGTCCGATGCCATGGAGCGCTTTAAAGGTGGTAACTAACACCTTAAAGCGCACCCGGAAGGCCA
>NW_015400386.1:5167-6231 GCF_001527695.2 Protobothrops mucrosquamatus
AAGAAAGAAAGAAAGAAAGAAAGAAAGAAAGAAAGAAAGAAAGAAAGAAAGAAGTTTTGAAGAATTATCTGAACAGGAGGTCTTAATGACCAAAGTCATATGCACAAACACATATATTTCTATATAATTTAGCAAAATATTAAAATAGTCCATAGAAATTATTCAGACTGAAATCTGAGAAGGAAGGAAGGAAGGAAGGAAGGAAGGGAGGGAGGGAGGGAGGGAGGGAGGGAGGGAGGAAGGAAGGAAGGAAGGAAGGAAGATAAGTAGCTGTATTTATCTAAATGAAACAAGCTGGTACACTAGAATAAAAGTATGTTTTCATACCAATCTTTTACAACAATATATTACTTAGTAAATTATTCTATTTGTTTACTATTAATTGACCAGCTTGAACCTGAAGACATTCTGATGGATGAAAAAGCTAGGTTTAGAGCAGGATGCTTAATGTTTAAGCTTGCTATGTTGCTGCAACACCTCGTCAAAATATGTAGCCATAAATGTATTTTTATACAGCATTTATTGACTTTACATCTGCTTTCAACATAGTAACTAGATGTAAATTCTAGCATATATTTAAATACGCCAAAATTGACAAATTGTTTCTTTGCTAAGTAAAATTCATAAGATCACCAGGTTGAATGTCAGGTATGGTAAAGAAGCATATGTCACTAAGAAAGGGAGTTAGATAGGGATATATATTGGCCCTAGTTTTATTTTATTTTTATATAAACTCATTTTAATATAAACATTTATATCAGAGATGTCAAACTGCTAGCCCAAGGGCTAGATGTGTCACCAGGAAATTGCGCCCACCCTATTGCCGGCAATGGAGAAAAAGCTCCGACATGTCATGCGACATCATGTGACGTCACAAGTTTGACAGTCTGACTTATATGAACACCTCACTTAAGTATTTCTAGTTTTCATTTCCCCAAATTAATGCTCTTCCCTACAAATATTTTAAAAGGGAAATATAGGAAAACCCCTTATGAAACACTGACACAAGTGCCATAGAAGCACAACCTTGTTCTTTTGTATTGCCAGTTTATAAATGTGCTTGC
>NW_015400387.1:0-1276 GCF_001527695.2 Protobothrops mucrosquamatus
AGTCCTCTGGTGTTCCACAAGGTAGGAATTCCGACTAAAACTTTTCCCACAATGACATTTATATGGTTTCTCTCCCGTGTGATTCCTCTGATGGTTCACCAGGGCAGATTTTGAAGAGAAATCTTTCCCACAATCTGGACACTCATAGGGTTTTTCTCCTGTGTGAGTCCTCTGGTGTGTCACCAGGTTGGAATTCTGACTGAAACTTTCCCCACACTGCGGACACTCATAGGGTTTCTCTCCTGTGTGAGTCCTTTGGTGTATCACCAGGAGGGAATTCCAACTGAAACGTTTCCCACAATCTGGGCACTCATATGGTTTCTGTCCTGCATGAATCCTCTTGTGTCTTATCATATTAGTGTGCTTGCTAAATCTTTGTCACATTGGGTTGTCTGGTAGAGCTTCTCTCCAGTATGGGTCCTTCTATGAACCATAAGGGAGCTAGTCTCAGTAAAGTTTTTGCCGCACTCCAAACATTTGTGCCACTTTCACTGGGTGGATCATCTCCTGCATAATCAGCTGTGATCCGCAACCTCTATTTTTCCCACATTAGGCAGTCTGAAGGGTTTTTTCAACACTGATATCCTTGAATTCTTGAGGAGGCCAAAAATGTTTCTGATCTCTTACTTGGAGGTTCTTTGAGTCAAGTCAAGGCTTCCTGAAAGGGTTTAATTAATGCCTGTTCATTTTGGCTATCCAAGGGACCTTTTCCTTCCCACTGACTTCCAGTTATGTCCACTTTTTAAAAAATTTTGATATTATCCCCCTTGACCTCTTACGTCATGTTCCCTTGAGTTGCACATGCTCTATTTTTTCCAGCTCAAAACTTTGTTCTTGTTATTCTCTCCCTTGTCTCTCGCCAGGTGAGACAGGAGAAGAGTTTTCAAAATTTCTGGAGGAAGCAGAAAAGGTTTTGATTGATGCTTTGTCTTGCATTTTAATGCTGCTTCTCATTCTCTGTGGTCCAGAGTGTTCTTCTTGGCATCCTCTTTGTCTGTAAGATTCATATTAACGGGTCAGTTTCATTATTGTTTAACAAATATTTGCAAGACAAGTGAAAGCAGCAAAAAGAAAACTCTTACATTAGCATGAAAATATCAAAATTCTAGTATAACATTATTTATGATTCATTTGGCATAGAAGACTAGCAAAATTCAAATTCAAATATTGATTCAATTATAAAATTCTTTTGGCTTGGATAGATCAAACATATATGAACACACATACCCAAGATTTATGTATGTCTGACCTAAGATTTATGTATGTCTATGTGCAT
>NW_015400387.1:10270-11728 GCF_001527695.2 Protobothrops mucrosquamatus
CTTAAAAAGAATAACTATGAGAGGGATCTTGAAGTCCTGGTGGACGATCACTTAACCATGAGCCAGCAGTGTGCAGCATTAGCTAATCCTGGGTTGTATAAACAGAGGTATATAATCAAGATCACACGAGGTATTAGTGCCGCTTTATAAAACCTTAGTAAGACACCTGAAATACCGCAGCCAATTTTGGTCACCATATGAGAAAAAACTGATCAAAGAGAGAAGCAACCTGGAACTAAGGAGAAACTTTCTGACAGTGAATAGCTTGCCCCCAGAAATCGTGGGTGCTCCATCACTGGAGATTTTTAAAAAGAGGCTAGTAACTTGTCTGAGATGTTATAGGTTCTCCTGTTTGAGCAGGGGGCTGCACTAGAAGACCTCCAAGGTCCCTTCCAGCTCCTATTCTATTCTATTCTATTCTATTCTATTCTATTCTATTCTATTCTATTCTATTCTATTCTATTCTATTCTATTCTATTCTAATTCTATTCCTCACTGTTAGGAAGTTTTTCCTTAATTCCAGGTTGCTTCTCTCCTTGATTACTTTCCATCCATACAGCGTAAGTGTAATAATGTCTGGAAAAAGAAACGTTATACAGTAGCAGCCGACATGTTTCAGCCTAGTTGCTTCTCTGCTTTTACACCACGGAGGAAACAAGGCAGCTCTATTTGCTCCTGGTTTCTCCTCCGAACTCTCAACTCACCTTCCAGCTGCTGCTTCGACCCTGGGAAGAGCATGACTGTCCCCCCCATCCTTCCATGGATAAATCGGAAGAGGAAGTTCCCTTGCCCTTCTCCTCTCATCGACATCCTTTCTAGCAATACTCTATGCTTTTAAAGCCTTTCACCTCAGCTCCTCTCCCTCCAGTTGGATGTCGCAACTCATTCACCGCCGACCCTGCTGTTAGATCAGACATGTCAAACACAACGCCCGGGGGGCAGATGCGGCCCACAAACTGGTTTCATGTGGCCCGCAAAGCCATCCTGGAAGCAGTGAGGGAACGGCCCCCACTGCCTGGGCCCTGGCCCAGGCTGGCCGGGAGTCAATGTACAATTTTGTGGTGGCCATCTATGCTGAAACGCATTCAGTCTTAGCTGCACAAGGCCGTCTAGAAACAACGAGGAACCAGCCCCTGCTGTGTCGGCCCTGGCCCCTGGGTGCATGCTGGGGAGGTGTCACCCTTTGTGAGGAATGAAGAAATGGACCATGCCTTGGCGCTTACCCCGGTCCCACCCCCTTTTGCCAGAAACCCTCAGATCTGTCCCACTCCTGCCCAGGTCCCCACAGGCACCCTTGATGCGAATAATGTAGAGCTGGCCATGCCCACCCAGTAGGCCACACCCACTCCATCCATGCCCACCCAGTAGGTCACACCCACCCTGTCCGCCCCCCTCAGGGCATCCACAATACTGATGCGGCCCTCAGTGAAATTGAGTTTGACACCCCTGGGCTAGTAT
>NW_015400387.1:15036-16501 GCF_001527695.2 Protobothrops mucrosquamatus
CAGAAGCTGAAGCTCAAGCCTCAGTACGACCAAAGACGTCTCAAAGTCACTATGATCTGAGACAACAAAGAAAGCCAACTGAAGCCATGCATGCAAACCTGTTGGAGAAATGGCACACCGTGCACAAGCGCCATGAAAGAGGCTGGGAGAAATGGCACAAACTCTACCTAGAGCAAAAGGAGGATCTCTCCCCCGAACGCACTGGAAGAAGATAAGGAGGACGCATTCACACAATGGATGGACTCCGAACGGCAACTCAAGGACATTCAGCAGAAATTAAGAGACTCAGATGTCGACCGCGACATGCACAGTCTTCGGTTACGGAACAAGGAACGCAAGAAGCTTCTAGAGAGCCCACAATGCCCTCCAGAATGCGAACCTCGCCCGAGAGACGGACCGGTTGACAGAGCAGAGTCTGCAGTTTCCCGCCATTCACACGCACCGTCCCAACGGTCGCACGTGCCTCCATCCCATGCATCTGGAAGGGCCTCATCCTTCCGCCACATATCCAAGGAATCGCACGCCACAGGTGCCTCCCGCAATTCAAAGGCATCTTCCTGCAAGAGCCAAGCATCTCGGGCTTCATGGGTAGAAAGCATTGCCGCCCGACTCGCGCAAGCACGAGTCAACACCGCAAGGGCTAAAGCTGCTGCGGAAACAGCAGCAGTAGTATGGCAGCAAAGAAAGGAAGACTTGGCCAAAGCGGACACTGCAGCAGCTCTATGTGCAGCAAAAGCAGAACATCAGCAAAAGGAAGATATGGTCAAAGCTCGGGCCGACTATAAGATTTCACAGCGACAACAGAAAGCAAAAGAGGCTGCCCAAATAGAAGCAATTCTGCAGAGAGAGCTAGATAACGCTAAATCTATGAAAAGGCTGGAAGGCCTAGCAAGAGAAAGCCCTCACGACCGCGGGCAGGCCTACGTGGACAACCAAAGTGCGTTTCAACGTGAACAGGTAGGACCACAGCCAGCCACAAGCCCCCCAAGACTGAGTAGACGAACAGAAGAATCTCAGCAGCCAGATGTGCCAGTCAGCCATGGGGTTGATGTCACGACAACTAGGCCACGGGATCTTCCCACTGTTGCTGCCCCATCGAACCACACCCTTGATGGCAATCGGATGGGTCCAACAGCAACGGCTACGACTGCACAGCGGGGAGCGAATGAAGATCTTTCCATCGTTGTAGCCCCACGGAACCCGCCGGAACTCGGATGGGCCAGAGGAGGGACAGTTTGTGTTGACCAAACGCAAATCCCAACCCACGTGAGCATATCAAACACCTCCATTCCCAGTAATGGAACAGCACCTCACCTAAAACCACACCTAGAACACTGCGCGCTTGTGACAACCAAACCTGCTTTGGAAGCAACAGTGTTCCAGACAAGCAAGAATCACAACAACTTAGCCTTGTCCATAGAGGACAAACAAGACGAACAACGTCTGCAAGACCAGGAGTCATGGA
>NW_015400388.1:0-1257 GCF_001527695.2 Protobothrops mucrosquamatus
CCCTGATTTAGGCCCTTGCCCTGCTGCATTTCTAGTTTTGGCAGCTGTTGTGCTCAGCTTTGTGGTGCACTACTTGCAGCCAGAGGCTGCTGAAGGTGTGTTTGTGTGTGTGGCCACTTTGCTCTGGGACTTGCCAGAGACGTAGGAGCGTTTGGGGAACAGTTGTAGCAATAAAGGAGCAGTTTGAACTGTCAGCTGATTGTGTTGCCTCTGTGCCGTGCCCCGGGTCATCACAGCCTGCTTTAAGATGGGTGGACTTCAATTCCCAGAATTCCCCAGCCAATATGCTTTAAGATCTATGTGATCCTATGAGATTGTGGAGCTCTTGTTTTATTTTATTTACTTGCTTGTTTATATCCTATCTTTATTATCTTTACAAATAACTCAACACAGCAAAAATATCCAAGGCACCTTCCTCCTATTTTCCCACAACAAACTAGTGAAGTGGTTTGTACTGAGGAGAGAGTGACTGACCCAAAGTCCCTCAGCTGACTTTCATGCCTAAGGCGGGACTAGAACTCACCGTCTCCTGGTGATTGGTTCAAAATCACCCGGCCGGCTTTCATGCCCAAGGCGGGACTAGAACTCACCGTCTCCTGGTGATTGGCCCAAAGTCACCCAGCTGGCTTTCATGCCCAAGGCGGGACTAGAACTCACCGTCTCCTGGTGATTGGCCCAAAGTCACCCAGCCGGCTTTCATGCCCAAGGCGGGACTAGAACTCACCGTCTCCTGGTGATTGGTCCAAAGTCACCCAGCTGGCTTTCATGCCTAAGGCAGGACTCGAACTCAGGGTCTCCTCAACCACTAGACTAAACTGGCTGTTATTGATCGCCCTAGTTACCTGTCTCCGTTTCTTCCTGCCATTTGTGCCTGCAGGTGGTGTGGTTCTGGGCATCAACGCCAAAGGGGAACGCCTGAAGCACTGGTTCGACTGCTTAAAAAACAAGGATAAGAAAATCGAACGATGGCACACGCTTACCAACGAACTCCCGGGAGCTCTCCTCAGTGACTGACTGCTCGGACCTCGAACCCGGGACCTCACCCGCCAACCGTCAAAGAGACAGAGGGATTATGGGATTATGGGTTTCTTGACTGCACGTGATTCATTCAGGGCCTCCCAGGGCAGAGGGGGGGGGGGAAATGGGCCGGGCTGGGTAGGGGGTATGGTTCATTTTTCCGGAGACTCCAATCCGAAGCGGTTTGGGATGGGTTTTTTTTTTGTTTTTTTTTTTGGGTGGTTTGGCAAAACCCATGCT
>NW_015400388.1:1673-6230 GCF_001527695.2 Protobothrops mucrosquamatus
AGAGGGATTATGGGATTATGGGTTTCTTGACTGCACGTGATTCATTCAGGGCCTCCCAGGGCAGAGGGGGGGGGGGAAATGGGCCGGGCTGGGTAGGGGGTATGGTTCATTTTTCCGGAGACTCCAATCCGAAGCGGTTTGGGATGGGTTTTTTTTTTGTTTTTTTTTTTGGGTGGTTTGGCAAAACCCATGCTATTTTTTTTTTCTGGGATACCTTGAACCCTATGTGTGTATGCGTGTGAGAGTGTGTGTGGGTTTGGGGAATAAATAACCCTGCATGCGTTACAGTTGTGGTTTATATGCATATTCTGAATTTTGAGGTTTGAACAATTAGCCTCTAAATAAGTTTCAACAGGTTTACTAACTCTCTAAAATAGGGACGTCCAATCTGGCAGCATTATGACCTGTGGACTTCAACTCCCAGAATCCCCCAGCCAGCCATGCTGGCTGGGGAATTCTGGGAGTTGAAGTCCACAGGTCTTAAACGTTGTCAAGGTTGGATAGCCCTGCTCTAATAGAAGACACTCTGGATTCCATTTTCCATAGTTTGATGATTTGGGGTAGGGGATTTTAGTTCTTGGTTTGTGTGCCTGCGTGTATGTGTGTATGTACATATACATGTGTGTCTGGTTGTACAATGAGAGCTTGCTATACTTTTGGCATCCCTAGTGTTTTAGCTGCCCTTCCTGACAATCTGTACAACACCACAAAGGGCTGTGTAACTAATTACTAATTATACCCCCCCAAAAAAAATAACATTTCTGTTTCTTCGGCCTTTGCTCTAATTATTATTATTTTTTTAAAAAAATGCAAGACTCTAAAAAAAAGAACAGCTCAAAATTCCCCATTCATTCAAAATACAGGTGGTCCTCGACTTACGACGACATCTGAGATAAAATTCGTCGCAAAGCGAGACAGTGGTTAAGTGAGATTTGCCCCAGTTTACGATCTTCCTTTAACAAGGGTTAAGTGGATCACTGCCGTTGTTAAATTAGTCACACGTTTGTTAAATGAATCTGGCTTCCCCAGACTTTGTTTGTCAGAAGGTCGCAAAAGGAGATCACATGACCCGGGGACATTGCAACCGTCGTAAGTACATGCCAGTTTCCAAGCACCGGAATTTTGATCGCGTGACCATGGGGATGCTGCAACGATCGTGTGAACCACAGTTATAAGTCACTTTTTCCAGTGAGGACAATTAACCAGTGGAACAGCTTGCCACCAGAAATCATGGGCGCTCTATCACTGGAGGTTTTTTAAGAAGAGACTGGACAGTCACCTGTCTGAGATGGTATAGGTTCTCCTGCTTGAGCGGGGGGGGCTGGACTAGAAGATCTCCAAGGTCCCTTCCAACTCCTATTTGATGTTGCAGGAGCCGCTTCTATTTGGAGCAATGGTTTCCACCTTAACAACTTTTAGATGTATGGATTTCAATTCCCAGAATTCCCAAGCCAGCATGGCTGGTTAGGGAACTCTGGGAGTTGAAGTCCACCCATCTTAAACCCAACTGGCTAGGGAATTCTGGGAGTTGAAGTCCACCTATATAAAAGCCAGCTGGCTGAGGAATTCTGGGAGTTGAAGTCCACCCATCTTAAAGCCAGCTGGCTGAGGAATTCTGGGAGTTGAAGTCCACCCATCTTAAAGCCAGCTGGCTGAGGAATTCTGGGAGTTGAAGTCCACCCATCTTAAAACAATCTGGCTGGGGAATTCTGGGAGTTGAAATCCATCCATCTTAAAGCCGTCTGGCTGGGGAATTCTGGGAGTTGAAGTCCACCCATCTGAAATCTGACAAGGTTGAGAAACACTAGTTTAGAGAAACACAATCTTTGAATCCTATTTCAATGGTGAGAGCAAAAGGCATATTCCATTTCCCATTCTATATTTTTACTTACGTAGAATCAATGTTTAACACTTTGGACCGGAACAAAGAATGGCAGTTATTTTTGCTTGGAAGTGGGAACAGGTGGGCCCGATCCGTCAGGCCTCCCATGCCTTTTTCTTCACGTCCTTCCTTTGCACGTATGTGTAAAACCAACTGGTTTCCACTCCCCCCGCCCTGTGATCTGTTGTTGATGCTTTTATTTTGCGTAAGAAAAAAACTTTTATTTTTTTCCTCATCCGAAACTCTGTACAAACCGACCTATGCATAGATATGTCATTATACAGCATATAAATATATAAATACAGGCCTATTTAAACGAACTACTACGTTATTATTGCATGTCGGTGGGTGATTGTCATGCAAAAGACTTGTTAAATGTTTGATACCAAATGTTTTGCTACAACGTGGTCACTGGGGAAGACAAGTCCTGACTACAACTTCAGACATAAAATTTTGTATTCCAGTATCATTACGTGTATCTATTTATTGTTTGTCAGATTGGTTTAATCTTTGGGACCTGAAATCTCTTCTTTTTGCAGATTGCTGGTGGTTTGCCACCCAGATCCCCAATGTGGCATTCACTGTTGCTACCGTTTCCCCGAAAATAAGACCTACTCTGATTTTTGGGGGTGGGCCTAATATTAGGCTATTAATTAAAATTAACCAGTGGAACAACCTGCCTCTAGAAGCGGTGAATGCTCCAACACTGGAAGTTTTTAGGAAGAGACTGGACAGCCATTTGTCCAAAATGGTATAGGGTTTCCTGCCTGAGCAGGGTGTTGGACTAGATGACCTCCAAGGTCCCTTCCAACTTTATTATTATTATTATTATTATTATTATTATTATTATTATTATTATTATTATTATTATTATTATTATTATTATTATTATTATTATTATTACTACTACTACTGCTATTATTATTATTACTACTACTACTACTACTATTATTATTATTATTATTAAATAAGCCCTACCTCCAAAATAAGCCGTTAGGACCCCGCCCACTCTGTCCTACCTCGCTGTCACAAGGGGGCAGGAGAGCGCGTGTCGCACCATTGCCACCACAATGAGGTGGGGAGGGGGTGGAGTTCAACTTACAACCACAATTTCAGTTGCTAAGTAAGGCAGTTAGTTATTAAGTGAGTCATACTTGAACTTTGCAACCATTTTTGCCACAATTGTTAGTAGGCAATAGTCAATGGCAGGTACGGGTTAAGTAATTTATTTAAATTGCCCCTTCTTTGAAGTTGGTCGTTAAGTCAAGGACTACTTTGAAATTGGTCGTAAATCGAGGACTACTTTGAAGTTGATCGCAAGTCGAGGACTAAGCCTACAAGTAATCCGCAGCATTTCAATCACCCCGTCTTTGAAGTTGGTCGTAAGTTGAGGACTACTTTGAATTTGGTCGTAAGTCGACTAAGCCTACAATTTGTGCTTAAAGTAATCTACAATATTTCAATCACCGTCTTTGAAATTGGTCATAAGTTGAGGCCTACATTGAAATTGATCATAAGTTGAGGACTAAGTCTAGAGTTTGTGCTTAAAAGTAATCTACAGTATTTGACTCACCCTGTGTGATTTATACAGATAGCCCGACTTATAACATTGCTCTTGCTAAGCAAGACAGTTAGTTTTACCCCATTTTATGACTTTTTTAACCACAATCATAAAGCGAATCGCTGCACTTGTTACGTGACTCATACAGTCGTTAAGTGAATCGGGCGTTCCTCCTTGGAAGCCCTTTGGGAAGGTCGCAAATGACAATCACATGACCCTGGGACAGTGCAGCCTTCATAAATACATGCCAGTTGCCAAGCGTCCAAAATCTGATCACGTGACCATGCCGATGCTGCAACGGTCGTAAGTGTGAGGACCAGTCCTAAGTCACCTTTTTTTGGGCTGTTGTTAACTTCAAACACTCATTAAATGAATGGCTGTCAGTCAAGGACTATATACATAAACTCAGAAATCAAATCTGGCCCCCAGCCTTGAACCCTGGGGGGGGGCATGAAGAAGATATACTGTATTTATAATATAATTCAGTATAATTCGTGGCTCCCCAAAGGTTCAAGGCTGTGAACCCGGTCTGATTGCTGAGTTTCAGTTTTGGAAATATTTAGAAGCGCGAGAAGTCACGCATGTGTGTACACACAAGGGTTGTGGTTTTGATCCCGCCGCACCCACCCTCTTGCAGAGTTTTTTGGCACACAACGTCACAGATTCGGTTTAATCCCTTTTGCATTTCATGAATAATTCTTGGGAAGTGGAACTGAAGATTATATAAACAGCTAATTCGGAACACTGGAAACGCAACTTTTGATTCACAACCACACATTGGTGGAATGAAAAGTCCTCAGCACTTTTCCCAAGTTTGCTGTACCCTGGTTTTCCATATTTTTCAGTAAAGATGTCAGAAGGTGACAAAAAGGTGATTTACGTGATCCCACGACACTGCAACCGTCATAAATGTGAGTCAGTTGCCAAGTGACTGAATTTTGATCCAGGGGACCATGGGGATGAAAAAAGGGGTCATAAGTCACTTTTTTCCAGGGATGGCGTAACTTTGAACGGTCATTAAAAGAACCATCATAAGCCGGGTACAACTTGTATTTGCTGTGCTTTCTGGGCCAAATAACTGCACAGGACAATGTGTAATTGTTGAGAAGTTTCA
>NW_015400389.1:0-4247 GCF_001527695.2 Protobothrops mucrosquamatus
GTTTATGTCATTAAATAGGAAAACACAGTTTATATGGAAAGGGCAGAGCTCAAAGGCCCTGTGTTTAGAGATGCAGAAAGAGAAAGGAAGAATAACAAGAGACAGAGATCTTTGTGCACAAGTGTTGTAATTCAGCAGAGAAAAAGAATGGGCTTGGACAGAGTTAAATGCTCATGAGTAGCAGTTGACTATTATTGCACTAATGTACTCCTGAAATAATTCCAAATGAAATATAGCAAATGTGATACCAGGAATCTCATAAACTACCAACAAAATCATTAGTTACAAACTAATTTCAAATGGTACTGTTTGTCAAATCAGACTATTTGTCTATGTAGACCAATATAATTTAATCTGAATATTAGTAGATCTTCTTTCACATTTCCACCCAAATTGCCTCCCTCTTCCATTCTTTCTTTACTAGATATGTTAAGAAATTGAATATAAATTTAATACATAATATTTGGATATTAAAGAAATGTAGGCATCCTTCCAAGAGTCTGATATAGGGTTCCCCTGTAAAATAGAATTCATTAAGTCCTTTATCGGAAGAAGTAGTTGATCTTCGAAAATGTTATAGAATACACTTGGTAGGCCATCTGGTCCCAGAGCTTTGCCTGTTTTAGCTCTTTTAATTGCTTCTATTATTTCAAAAGTTGTTATTGGACTATTCAAAATTTGCTTATAGTTTTCCAATAGTTTAGGAAGATTTTTAGTTATTATACACTCCTCCATAGTATATAAAGAGATTTCTTTATGTAAATTCTTATAACAATTCCAAAAAAGTCTTTGAATGTTTTTGTTATCTGTATAAGTCTTATTCCCCTCTTGAAGCTTAGTTCTCAATTTTTCTGTGTGTTTTCTTACTTCATATGCTTGAAAGTTTTTATTTGAGATTTGGGTGGCATGCCTATCTGTGGTGTGATAAAGTAAAAGTTAACCCTGGTTTTAAGATTCATGCTATTAGGCAATCGATCAAGCATTCTCCTTGAAGCTGAAAAACACTTTAATAACTTTAATAACTGCTTAGGTCAGAACTCATAAACCAAATTATAATCCTAAACAGTTTTCAGGCTGTTATCTGAACAGTAAACATATGATTGAAATACTTTTTCTGTTTAAATGAGAAAATACCACTTTTTCTGTTTAAATGAGAAAACTCAGAACAATTCCATAGGTTACTTAGTAAAACCTCATGTTCTATGTAGTCATAATTGTGGAAAACCTAGAAGGACATTAATATTCTTTTTATTGATTTCCAGATTAAACTCCATTTCCCATTGCTACAAAAATAGAATATATTCCCAAACCTAGAGTCATGATCAATGGAACTGAGAGCCCAAAGTAATTTCGGTCCTTTTATTCCCTTTCATTTATAGACATAAAATATGATAAAAATTGCTACTTTTTCCAACAAAAACTTCTTTATTTCTATATTTAATATGTAAATTCTGTTTTATTTAAGGTTCTATTCTTATTCATTTCCTTGTCTTATCCTTCCCATCTCCCTTGAAAATCATAGTCCCAACAGAATTCATTATAAATAAGCTTTGCTTGCTTATATTGCAATTTTCTATTTGTTTATTAGTGCGCTTGCCAATTCTTTTGAGGAAAAGAAGGAATACTACTTTATTTGTAATACTTCAATGAAAGAGCTGAATGGCAGAAGAGAAATCTTCATTTTGCTCTTGTCCATCAACTCTAAATTGATTAATTTCATAAATATCTGTTTCTTGATTCTCAATAGGACAGCTGGGTAAGAGCTATGAATAAATGAAGGGAGCACTACAGCAGAAATAGAAGAAACAAATGTCACCATTATTATGTTGATACATCCTGCTTATACTGTAAGCATATTAGTTGGAGAAGAGAGATAGCGTACAAACTATAATTTTCTCGTAGAACCTAAGAGGTAATATCTAGGGAACCAATGATCCTCATGCTTTAAAGCAGATATGTCAAATTCACGACGTCACGTGATGTCGTGCAACGTATCAGGACCATTTTGCCATTGCCGGGAATGGGGTGGGCACGGCTTCCGGATGACGCATCCGGCCCACAGGCCGGCAGTTTGACACCCCTGCTTTAAAGTATCAAAATGCATTATGGAATTTGGTCTGTATATTTTGCCTGCTGATGCACCCATTAGAGATTATGATGAGGCTGCTTATTTGAAGTAGCTTGAAGAAAACCTCCATCTCAAGTTGCACCTAATTTAGGGTCTGAATAAGCACAACTCTATATGATACCACAGGATACTTCTGTGCAATTCATCTCAATAATTGTGAGTGTCTTATAGTGAGATTAGCCGATTCATTCTAGAAATGTTGAGAACAAAAGGGCTAATCTCACTTTAAGACAGAAAGGTCAGTACTGCTGTTCTCATTTCAAACCTGGGAAACAGAAACAGTAAATTCCCTTATAGCAAAATGGGATTTGAGCCTCCACGTTTCTTATCACTACTTATCTTTACTTCTCTGTTTGTCTTGCTGAGGCATTTGCTTATGAAGATGTCTTTTCTAATATATGGCTAGAAAGGGATCTTAATCAATCAAGAGATCTTAGAGCTGTTTTTGTGAGTCTGCTATGAGAACTATACAAATCAACTTTTCTTTAATGCTTCGATGAAACAGATACCAGAGGCCATTAAATTATGTTACGGGGTTGTACATTGCATGATATCAATATTTAAGGCAAGATAAAGATATCAATCTTTTAAGGCAAACGTAGTGTTGTAAGTTGTGGGTACATTTTTATGTGAACTTTATAAGTAATGAAAAGTACTTTGTTGTTGTTGTTAATTGCGAAGTCATGTCCGACCCATCGCGACCCTCCTGGTCTTCCTGTCCTCTACCATCTTCTGGAGTCCATTTAAGTTCACGCCTACTGCTTCAGTGACTCCATTCAGCCACCTCATTCTCTGTCGTCCCCTTCTTCTATTGTCCTCAATCTTTCCCAGCATTAGGCTCTTCTCCAGTGAGTCCTTCCTTCTCATTAGGTGGCCAAAGCATTTGAGTTTCAACTTCAGGATCTGGCCTTCTAAAGAGCAGTCAGGGTTGATCTCATCTAGGACTGACCGGTTTGAATTCCTTGCAGTCCAAGGGACTTGCAGGAGTCTTATTTATTTATTTATTATTTAAATTTATATACCGCCCTATCTCCCTTACGGGACTCAGGGCGGTGAACAGGCAATAATAAAAATCTCTTCTCCAGCACCATAGTTCAAAGGCCTCAATTCTTTGTCGCTCAGCCTTTCTTATGGTCCAACTTTCACATCCATACATTGCAACTGGGAAAACCATGGCCTTGACTATACGTACTTTTGTTGGCTGGGTGATGCCTCTGCTTTTTAATATGCTGTCTAGATTTGCCATAGCTTTCCTCCCCAGGAGCAAGCGTCCTTTAATTTCTTGGCTGCAGTCCCCATCTGAGGTGATCTTGGAGCCCAGGAAAATAAAATCTGTCACTACCTACATTTCTTCCCCATCTATTTGCCAGGAATTGAGAGGGCCAGATGCTATGATTTTGGTTTTCTTAATGTTGAGTTTCAAGCCAACTTTTGCACTCTCCTTCTTCACCCGCATCAAGAGGCTCTTTAGTTCCTCTTCACTTTCTGCCATTAGAGTGGTATCATCTGCATATCTTAGGTTGTTGATATTTCTCCCGGCAATCTTAATTCCAACGTTTGATTCATCTAGCCCTGCCTTTCTCATGATGTGCTCTGCATATAAGTTAAATAGGCAGGGTGATAGTATACAGCCTTGCCAAACTCCTTTCCCAATTTTGAACCAATCAGTGGTTCCATGTCCAGTTCTCACTGTTGCTTCTTGACCCGCATATAGGTTTCTCAAGAGACAAATAAGATGGTCTGGTACTCCCATCTCTTTAAGAACTTGCCACAATTTGTTATGATTCACACAATCAAAGGCTTTAGCATAGTCAATGAAGCAGAAGTAGATGTTTTTCTGGAATTCCCTAGCTTTCTCCATGATCCAGCGTATGTTGCCAATTTGATCTCTAGTTCCTCTGCCTCTTCAAAATCCTGCCCGTACTTCTGGTAGTTCTCGATCCACATACTGCTGGAGTCTAGCTTGTAGGATTTTAAGCATAACTTTACTAGCATGTGAAATGAGTGCAATGGTGCGATAGTTTGAACATTCTTTGGCATTGCCTTTCTTTGGAATTGGAATGTAAACTGACCTTTTCCAATCCTGTGGCCACTGTTGAGTTTTCCAAATTTGCTGGCA
>NW_015400389.1:4744-6229 GCF_001527695.2 Protobothrops mucrosquamatus
GTTCTCGATCCACATACTGCTGGAGTCTAGCTTGTAGGATTTTAAGCATAACTTTACTAGCATGTGAAATGAGTGCAATGGTGCGATAGTTTGAACATTCTTTGGCATTGCCTTTCTTTGGAATTGGAATGTAAACTGACCTTTTCCAATCCTGTGGCCACTGTTGAGTTTTCCAAATTTGCTGGCAAATTGAGTGTAGTACTTTTACTGCATCGTCTTTTAAGATTTTGAATAGCTCAGCTGGAATACTGTCACCTCCACTAGCTTTGTTGTTGCTCAGATCTCCTAAGGCCCATTTCACTTCACATTCTAGGATGTCTGGCTCGAGGTCAGTGACCACCCCATTGTGGTTATCTGGGATGTTAAGCTCATTCTTGTATAGTTCTTCTGTGTAGTTTTGCCACCTCTTCTTAACCTCTTCTGCCTCTGTTAGGTCCCTGCCATTTTGGTCCTTTATCATGCCCATCTTTGCATGAAACGTTCCCTTCATATCTCCAATTTTCTTGAAGAGATCTCTGGTCCTCCCTATTCTGTTGTTTTCTTCTATTTCTTTGCACTGTTCATTTAAGAAGGTATTCTTCTCTCTTCTAGCTATTCTCTGGAATTGTGCATTCAATTGGGTGTATCTTTCTCTTTCTCCTTTTCCTTTTGCTTCCCTTCTTTCCTCAGCTATTTGCAAAACTTCCTCAGACAGCCATTTTGCTTTCTTGCATTTCTTTTTCTTTGGGAAGGTTTTAGTTGCTACCTCTTGTACAATGTTGAGAACTTCCATCCATAGTTCTTCAGGCACTCTGTTTATCAGATCTAATTCCTTAAATCTATTTGTCACCTCTACTGTATATTCATCAGGAATATGATTCAGTTCATTCCTGAGTGGCCTAGTGCTTTTCCCTACTTTCTTCAATTTAAGCCTAAATTTTGCAACGAGAAGCTCATGATCTGAGCCACAGTCAGCTCCTGGTCTTGTTTTTACTGACTGTATAGAGCTTCTCCATCTTTGGCTGCAGAGCACATAGTCAATCTGATTTCTGTGCTGACTGTCTGGTGATGTTCATGTGTAGAGCATCTCTTGGATTGTTGCAAAAGAGTGTTTGTTATGACCATCGTATTCTCTTGACAAAATTCTAACAGCCTGTGCCCTGCTTCATTTTGTACTCCAAGGCCAAACTTGCCTGTTATTCCGTTTATCTTTTGGCTTCCTACTTTAGCATTCCAATCCCCCATGATGATAAGGACATCATTTTTTGGTGTTAATTCTATAAGATGCTGTAGGGCTTCATAGAACTGGTCAATTTCATCCTCTTCAGCACCAGTGGTTGGGGCATAGATTTGGACTACTGTGATATTGAATGGTTTGCCTTGGATTCGAACTGAGATCATTCTGTCATTTTGGGGATTGTATCCCAGTATTGCTTTTCCTATTCTTTTATTGACTATGAAGGCTACTCCATTTCTTCTGAGGGATTCTTGCCCGCAGTAGTATAC
>NW_015400390.1:0-3810 GCF_001527695.2 Protobothrops mucrosquamatus
TCAGTGCTACCACAAAGGAAAGTCTAAGCATCAGGCTGTTTTTGCATGTCTACATATAGAAAGAAGAAAATGCAGAATTCAGATGTTGGCCAGTAGCTCAAATACATCTTTTTCTAGTCTGCTAACGTTATATGCATTATATGATACTGTAGTTTAATAAGCTCAGTACTCATTTGGTTATGTTTTTAAGGATGTTCTCTCAATTATTTCATGTATTTATTTGCAAAGGACTGGTTTCTCATAAGCCTGCTGAAATCCTCTCTTTTGAGCATGTGCAACATTCATAGAATATACAATTTTTTTAAACAGTAGTACTTGTTTTTTTTAATAAAGTACATTTTGAAAAGAATGGATCTGGTAAATTAGGATCATACATATCAGTGGTGGGATTCAGCCGGTTCGCACCACTTCGGCAGAACCAGTAGCTAATTTTTTGTTGCCCAGGCCCAGAACGGACTTCCGGAAACAGCATCCACACAGAGAACCCGGTTGTTCACATATTTGAATCCCACCATTGATACATATGTTAAAAAGCAGAAAAGAGGTAGTTGTGATTATAGCTCAGTTTAATGTGATGCTTTTCCTGTAAACAAAAATGTAGGAAATGAAATGAAATGTAGGGAAATGAAATATTTAGATACCTAAACTAGTTATATTAGGTCTACTTTCATAGCATAGGTCAGAGGACAGCCAGTATGGATGGAGTACATGGGCTTCTAAATTACAAAGGGAATTACAGTATTTTTTCAGTTTTCTTTGTTGGAAAGGAATTATTTATCATTTATCAAGAAACTATTGGTTTTATAGCAACAATAAAATTGCTGACATCTGTTTAGCTCTTCCAGGTATTCTTACATTCACTGTACAATTCATGGCAACCATGCACACTCTGTACTACACTTTTGCAACAGTCCTTCACAACTAGTTTGATTTCCAGGTGACAAGTAGCTGCGTTGATAATAAAAACAAAGCTCCTACACTTTGCAAACTATCCCAGATATCCGGGGCTTCTTTGCTGGCATTCAAGCTGTTTGACTATTAGGTTCAAAGGACAGAAGATAACATTCACTCAACCTATCAAAAGCTATTTGTGACTTGCCAGGAAGCAGAGAGTGAAATAAATACTAGACATGATGGTGAATGGATCAGGCGGAACGGCCTTCACTTCCCGATGGATTCTTTCTACTGCTGATGTTTGATAAAATCCAGTGATGAAGAAATGCCCTTTCATATGGCTCAGAGTGATATGCCTTAACATGGTTTGAAAGGACATCTGCTTCTAGTAGATACTAGTATAAAGTACAGGCAGTCCTTGAATTATAACAGTTCATTTAGTAACCATTCATAGTTATAACAGCTTTGAAAAAAGTGACTTATGACCGTTTTTCAGACATGATCGTTGCGGCATTCCTATGGTCACATGATCAAAATTCAGACACTTAGCAACGGGTTCATATTTATGACAGTTGCAGTGTCCTGGGGTCATGTGATCCCCTTTTGCAACCTTTTGTCAAGCAAAGTCAATGGGGAATCCAGATTCACTTTGCAACCATATTATTAACTTAACAAATGCAATGATTCACTTAACAACTGTGGCAAGAAAAGTCATAAAAGGGGGCAAACTTAACAAATGTTTCACTTGGCAAGATAAATTTTGGGATCAATTGTGGTCATAACTTGAGGACTACCTGTACTTGGTTCAGCATGTTAGGTAAAACTAACTACTGGATTTGTAAGCTGTAATTTATGGCAGCGTGTTGAATGAAACATGATTAAGCAAACTATGATTTAGAGCTATGCATGAATCCAGTTATACTGTTTTAATTATGAAATGTTGACATCCATAGGTCATCCCTAATATACTCCATTAATCTTAAGAGTGTAAGAGAACATAATGATTATACTTGTATAATATGTTTAACTTATTTACTGTTGTACCTGTAGGGAACATGTTATGTACGTAATTTGGTAGCCATTGAGAGAGTGGAAGAAGACTAGTGTCTAGTATCAAAAAGGTGCAGCCTAGTTTCTCCCAGAATAGGCTCATGAAAAGATGGTTCTGAAGTCTGTATCTACACTCACAAATATTCTTTTTCACGAGGCAAGTGGACTTTTCTTGCTTTTCTTTGAAGATGTTTCGCTTCTCATCCAAGAAGCTTCTTCAGCTCTGACTGGATGGGTGGGGAAGCTTCAGAGCTGAAGAAACTCTTGGATGAGAAACGAAACGTCTTCAAAGAAAAACAAGAAAGTCCACTTGCCTCGTGAAAAAGTATCTTTGGGATAACTATGACCTGGATGACTGAGAATCTCCATAGACATCTACACTCACAATTTATTCTGCTGCCGTTGTTTACCTCCCAGATGTTAAGATCTGAATTCTGAATTATTATAAAACTGCTTCCATGAATAAAAGAATGTAAACACAAAATTGAAAAGCTACAAAGTTGGGAGAGGAGGAGCAAAGTTTGCAGTGACTAAAGAAAGAGAGAGGTCTAACACAGTCCCTGAAGCTGATACCTTTAATATCCACCATTTTTAGGTTAATTATCTCCTGCTTCTAAAAGAATCAGTAAAAATTAAAAAAAAACTGGAGCTCTGGAGTGGGAATAACTTTACAATCCTCTTCAATAACTCAGATTTCAGTAACAAAATTCATTTTTAAAGACATTGGCTGGTTTCATTTCTCTTACATCCTTCTTAAATTACACTTTACAACTCAAGCAATTAGTGCAGAAGGGTGAAGCATACTACATGTGGTCCTACAGATGTTGGGCAATAATTCTCATTAACCCTAGCCAGACATTGGTATCGTATTCACTCCAGTATCCCAAAGTTAATGGATGCTGCATCATCATTGCCTATATTCTGACACTTAAGTTGTTGAATTACCAGCAAGCTTTGTCCTAGTTCAAAATCCAGATGTATCTCAACAGACTTGAACACTGGGCCCTGTCTAACAGAATGAAATTCAATGCAGAGAAAAGTAAGATTTTACTCTTGGGCAAGAAAAACAAAATGTACAGGTGCAGATTAGGTGAAACCTGGCTCAACAGCAGTAACTGTGAGGGAGTTACTGGTGGACAATCATTTAAATATGAGCCAGCAATATGCAGCAACAGCCAAAAAAGGCAACATAATCCAAGGTTGCATTAACAGAGGGATAGAATCAAGATCATATGAAGTAGTACAGCTTTATAAAGCCTTGGTAAGACCACACTTAGAATACTCCATCCAGTTTTGGTCACCATGTTATAAAAATATGTGGAGACTCTGGAAAGAGTGCAGAAAAGAGCAACAAAGATGATTAGGACGCTGGAGGCTAAAACATGCGAAGAATGTTTGCAGGAATCGGATTTGTCTAGTGAAAAGAAGGATTGGGGTGATGTGATAGCAGTATTCCAATATTTGAGGGGCTGCCACAAAGAAGATGGGGGAGAGGGGAGTTGACCAATTTTCCAAAACACCAGAAGGCAAGAAACAATGGATGGAAACTAATCAAGGAGAGAAGCAACCTAGAACTAATGAGAAATTTCCAGTACCAGCCAGTACCCTCCTGGCTGGTACTGGCGGCTCGGGAGGGTACACGAGCCTGGCTCCAGGGAATTATAAATGCTTCTTTACGGGAGGGTGTCTTCCCCGCGACCTTAAAGGAGGCGGTGGTGAGGCCCCTCCTGAAGAAGCCTTCCCTGGATCCAGATGTATTGGCCAACTATCGCCCAGTCTCCAACCTTCGCTTTGTGGCGAAGGTTGTTGAGAGTGTGGTTGCACAGCAATTCCCTCGGCACCTGGAGGAAACAGATTATCTGGACC
>NW_015400390.1:4990-6229 GCF_001527695.2 Protobothrops mucrosquamatus
CTCTCTACATGGGGCTTCCCTTGAGGAGCACCCGGAGGCTCCAGCTAGTCCAAAATGCGGCCGCGCGGGCGGTGTTGGGAGGGACTCGTCGCTCCCACGTAACACCGCTGCTGCGCGAGCTGCATTGGCTGCCGGTGGCCTTCTGGGTGCGCTTCAAGGTGCTGACTATCATCTTTAAGGCGCTCCATGGCAGCGGACCAGGATATCTTCGAGACCGCCTTCTGCCACAGATTACCTCCCATCGGCCAGTACGCTCCCACAGGGTGGGTCTCCTCAGGGTACCGTCGGCCAGACAGTGCCGGCTGGCGACCCCAAGGGGGAGGGCCTTCTCTGTGGGAGCTCCCACCCTCTGGAATGAGCTACCCCCAGAGATCAGGGTGATCCCTGATCTCCCTTCCTTCCGCCGCGCCCTCAAGACATGGCCATTCCAACAAGCGGGACTGGCCTAGGGCAATTTTTAAGAGGGGTTTTTAGAGGGGTTTTAATTATATTTTAATCAGACAATTTAAATATTTCATTTTAATTAATTTTAATTTTGTAATTGTTAGTGGTGTTTTTAATCGATTGTCAGCCGCCCTGAGTCCGCAAGGAGAAGGGCGGGATATAAATTCGAATAATAAATAAATAAATAAATAATAGTGAGAACAATTAACCAGTGGATTTAATGGCTTGTCTTCAGAAATTGTGGGTGCTCCATCAGAGGAGGCTTTTAAGAACAGCCATTTGTCTGGAATGATCTCCTGGTTGAGCAGGGTGTTGGACTAGAAGACCCCCGAGGTCCCTTATCCTGACTATGCTGAATGTAGCAAATGGGAATATTTGAGAGCCATGTGGCCATACAGTATATTCCTAGCTGTAAGAGCTGATCAGCTTATCCCCTCTGCCGGATAAAGCTGATAGTGCAGCAGCCAGGATGCTTGCCCTTAGGCATCAGATCCACCCAACTGGAAACCTTCCTGCTAACAGAAGTTTGTGTTGGCTGAACTGAACTGTTAGCTCTAAGCCTGCAGAGATTGATGCACCTGGGCTCTCTGCTTACTGTACTCATTTGAAATAATTGAGTAATAAATTTTAGTGACTCACAGCCTTACCCCTCTTGATTTATTGATTTGTGACTGATTCTTGAACTATCACTTAAGCATCTGCACTGGCAGAGCAAGGCCTCTCCTCCTTTTTACTGAGGCCTGTAGTTGTTTACAGCAAATTTCCTGCTGCTTCTATTCAGGGAGCACATCTGGA
>NW_015400391.1:0-1866 GCF_001527695.2 Protobothrops mucrosquamatus
CTTGGAAACAAAACGTTATGATGTAACCTGGACTTTATACCAAGAGAGAGAAAGATCCTTGTGATCTGGCTTTACTACATGATTATAGCATTCTCACATAACTTATATGATGGAAATCTAACAGGTCTGTCATCAGAACACCATCTAATTCCTTGTTTAAATGATCCTTAAAATTACCTAGAGTGGGGCTGACTAAGCATCTCCAGGGCATCCAAAGGAACCTTAAATTGGTCTACTGAAATACAAGAGTAAAAGCATTCTTGGATAGCAGGTTCCTCCCCCTCCCCCCAACTTAGAGGGAGAGAGGAAGGAAGGAGGAGAAAGATTTGCTCTATAACCCACCTTAAACCTCACTACCCCTCTGCTAAGAGGACTTGTACAGGGACCTTGGAGACAAAAAAATCTTGTGATAGCCCACTTCTATGGTTATGATCAAGGAGAGAAGCAACCTAGAACTAAGGAGAACCTTCCTGACAGTTAGAACAATTAACCAGTGGAACAACCTGCCTCCAGAAGCGGTGAATGCTCCAACGCTGGAAGTTTTTAAGAAGAGATTGGACAGCCATTTGTCCGAAATAGTGTAGGGTTTCCTGCCTGAGCAGGGGGTTGGACTCGATGACCTCCAAGGTCCCTTCCAACTTTATTATTATTATTATTATTATTATTATTATTATTATTATTATTATTATTATTATTATTATTATTATTATTATTATTATTATTATTATTATACAGTGTACTCCTGGTTATTTGGTTTTCCTTCACCTAATTGGATTTTGGAAGGGCTGTGAAGACTTGATTCTTTAGCAAAGCATTTGGGGATTTTGTCTAGCCTCATTGGGGGAGGGGGCACTGTCATGCTATGTTTCACATGACTGATGTTTTTAACCCTGAGTTTTGGCACTCTGTAAGCTGCCAAAAGCCTATGGGAATTTAGCAGCACAAAAATCTCCGCAAAGGAATAAATGGCCCCCAAGCCTTCCATTTCTCAGAGGAAAGTAAGGGAAACAAAAAGAGTATTCCTTTTCTTTTTTTTCCCCTGCCATCAACAGGAAAATTACTGCCACTATTTCCAATTTTAAATGTCATTTTCTTCCAGCATCAACAGCATCTGTTTCCCATGATGCAATGGTTTTCTAATAACAGAAAGGTTGCCCTTGGGGTAGGGGTTACTATGTGATAATTAGCTAGTGCTCTGAAGTCTGAGGGACATGGCTTGGCAAAACAAACACCTCCGAGACATCCAGTTGTGTCTGTGGACACTTCCTCCTCTATTTATGCCTCATTGTCTCACCGTAGCATCATCCTTCTTGCGTAGCCACTGATGGATGCTTTTATATCTAGCATCTTCTATTTTTATCTGTTCTCCAATGTATGAAGTGCCATAGCAACATTTGTGCCATAGGAGGTTTATTAGTTGCAGATGTTTCCATTCAACTTTTGCTTCTTTGTCTTACTCCACTTCTTCGGAGACGTGCTCTCAAGTGGCAAAGGTTTACAGTATTTCTTGATTTTTGCTCCCTTGAGGAAGGAAAGGCAGAGATAGCCACATTCTACTTTCAGATTAGCATTGCATAGTACTGGAATACTAGACATCTCTGCTGCACTTGAGGCCTGCAACATAATCAAAAAATAGATCTGCGAACATCATTATTTCTGTTACTCCCTTTTTTTTTATTATTTAAACCAACAAAACAAAACAAAACATAACACACATATATACACAGTATATATTTTAACAGCAATTTCGTAACAGTAATCTTCTATTATTTACATTTCCCCCCTTATTCTTCTTTAGAGTATTTGTCCTTGTTGCCCCATTATTTCTTATTTGCATTTTTCTTCCTTCATACATTATTATACACA
>NW_015400391.1:4054-6227 GCF_001527695.2 Protobothrops mucrosquamatus
TGAGGGCGCGGCGGAAAGTAAGGAGATCCGGAATCATCCGGATCTCGGGGGGTAGTTCATTCCAGAGGGTGGGGGCACCCACAGAGAAGGCCCTCCCCCTGGGGGTCGCCAGCCTACATTGCTTGGCCGACGGCACCCTGAGGAGGCCCGCTCTGTGGGAGCGTACCGGTCTATGGGAGGGAATCTGTGGCAGAAGGCGTACCCGGAAGGCCACTGGCAACCAGTGCAGCTCGCGCAGCAGCGGCGTTACATGGGAGTAACCTTCTGACAAGCAAAGTCAATGGAGAAAGCAGATTCACTTAATAGCCATCTTACTAACAACTACAGGGATTCATTGTGACAAGAAAGGTCATAAAATGGGGCAAAACTCACGTAACAACTGTCTCACTTAGCAATAAAAATTTTGGGCTCAATTGTGTAAGCAGAAGACTACCTGTGTGTAATACATCATAACATTCTGATTTCTTGAAACAAATGTGTCCTTTATTTCTTCTTCTAAACAGCAACACAACAGTCAAATATAAAGGAATTAACATAAGCGTTTTGTGGAGAGATGGTTTTCTATGGAAGCTTTCATTATTTAATTTGCTTCCAATCTTTGTACATTAATTGGCATCAGCTCTTCATTAGAATGAAAACTGTGGGGGAAGACAAGATAAAAATAAAGATACAAATATTTTGTTGTTTGGTAAATTCTGAGTTTGTTTGTTTGGTAAAATCTGAGTTTAAACTTTTCCATAAATCTGCACGAAAAAGATTTGGTTCATTTTAGCATAGGAAACCGCTTTGACCATAAATTATATAATAATAATAATAATAATAATAATAATAATAATAATAATAATAATAATAATAATAATAATAATAATAATAATAATAATAATAATAATAATAATAATAATAGTACCAAATTATTTATTTGAATGGATTTATGTATTGAAGCCAATTATATATTCATGGAATTTTATTTATTGCTTTCTACATTTCTTAAAACTTAAAGTGTTCTTTTAAAATTGATGATGAAAAAGGAATTGGCAAATGTCAGGAAGTGTGTATACGTCAAAAGACCAGGAATGTCAAACTATTTTCTGTATTAATTCTGAGGAGAAAATATCATTCATTCAGGGTTAGCAAATATGCTTACATTATGAAAAGCTTTTCTTACAGTAGATACAACAAATGAAATCTGGATAGAATGACCTAAGGGAATTTCAGGTGTCTAAGTTTTGAGTGTGTGGTTATCTAAGTTAACCATCAATCTTTTTTTTTGTATTGGTAAGAGGTGATACATAAAGGAAAGCTATGTCAGAATTATGTCACTAGAATGGCAAAGTTCAAAATTTCATTTTCCTCTTTCGGGGCACTATTTTTAATGTGTGTTATAAAGTAATATTCAGGCACTAGCTGAAACTCAGTGGGATTATTTGATTGATTGATTTTCTATTGAAAATTATACCACCACATTTGGTGTTATATGGTCAGCTTACAGTCAAATTTCAGAAAGACATTTTTGGTCAAGAAACTCATAGTCTTCTATGCTGGGTATCCAGGATCAATAAAATGAAGCACTGCTTTATGCTCTGCAAAGTTAAACTGTAAAATCTGGTGCCAGAAAATATGGTGAATGACAACAGTTAACAAGGTTCCAAGAGGGGACTGGATAAAATTGTGGACCTGCTAGTTTACACTCTCTTTACTACCTTAAAAACCACAGGCAGCAGTCCTTCAGTAACAGTAGAGAAGTATGCTATGGCTCTCCTGTCCATACTTGTCAGTTTCCTGAATGTATTCAACTGGCCAATGAGGACCTAAAATGCTGATTTAGAAGAACCATTGCTGGTTCATCCAGCCAACCACTGATCCAGCAGAGCTTTTTTATGTTCTTAAACATAATTGTTTAGAAAACAATTTTGGAAGCCCTGTCAATATCAGTGACTCCGATTTTAACCCTTACTCCAATTTCAATAGGAAATGAATAGTATTCATAATTTTATTTTTCTGTAAAAAAATGTCTCATAAATGGTTTCCTTTAGAATGCATTGTGTCTTTAATTGCCAACACTGTCAATAACATCTCAATATGTGACAAATTAAATATGTATTATATGACTAGAGATCAGTAAGAACTGATTGTGAAAAATGACGAAGTTTAACTGTGTTTGCTCTAACTCATT
>NW_015400392.1:0-6227 GCF_001527695.2 Protobothrops mucrosquamatus
TTACGGACATAGTAAAGGAAAACAAAGGATTGTTCAGAACGCAAGATAATTAAAATATATTGTTAAGATAGAGCTAATTCAGAGGGGTTGAGAGAAATACCTGGTTATCATCCAAGTAAATAATTCATGAAATAATTCAACCGAAGTCTAATCCAGAGTTCTGTAAATTTAAGAAAGATCAAAAGGACACGTTGGTTCTTGTGTTGGGAGGTCCTGTGATCCATAGATGGAGGAAGTGAATCCCTACTGGTCCTGTTGACAATTTATTTATTGGCCTTGCTTTCTCCAAGCTGAATATTTGTACATATTGTAGCTTTCTCTATATCTTGCTTTATTATATATGGCCACACCCACATAGTACCAAATACTCCCAAAAAGCATTTGCCTTTCATTGTTAGAATTATCCCCAAATGTCATCTTTTTGTATGAACTGGAATCAAACCAAAAGTTCTGTCCTCGAATCTTTCAGACTGTCTTACGATCTTTAATGCTAGAAAAATATTTTTTTGAAAAACCGACATCCCTTACAATCTAATTCGTCATACAATTGATGTGTTTTATACTAGAACTCTTCTTTATAGTTTTGATAAAGACCAGCTGAAAATAACAAAATGCACATGCATAATTTCTACAGTGATTTCAAGACTTAATGTAGCCATTTTCTTCTATTTCTTTAAAAGAGTAATCAGTGAATTCTATGATTTTCTCCTAATCTTTATTTTTTTTTAAATCCATGATTATTGCATTGCCTACAGAGTAGAGAGATAACTTACAAGGATATCATACAGAGATGAACAGTGTAATTGTGTGTGTGTGTGTGTGTGTGTCTTCAAGTCAGTATTGACTCCTGGTGAGTGCCTGGACTAATCCTTGCAGCTTTCTTGGCAAGATTTTTTTGGGAAGTGGTGTACCCTTGTCTCCTTACTAGGGCTGAGAGAGTGAATGGGCCCAAGATCACCCAGCTCTCTTCGTAGCTAAGGAGGAACCCGAACTCAGGGTCCCCCAGGTGTCCTAACCGCTACACTAAACCGGGTCTCATAGTGTAATATAGCAAGTCAAAAGAGCATCAGAGAATGAAATTATAACTGAAGTAAACAAACCAGATCAGTCTCTGAAACAAGCTCCAGAGAGGTAGCCCAAGCCACAAGTAATAGCTTCCCAAACACTGTTAGATGGCACTTCAGGCTAGGCCTCTTATGTTTTAGCTTGATTATTAGGCTAACGATCTGTTAGCCTCTGGGGTCTTAATACTTGGCAGCAGGCTGTAGCAGAACCAGGCAGAAGAACGGTGCATAGATTCTCTTTGCTTTATTGTCCTATCCTACAGAGCATATAGTTTCAAGGGAGATATCCACAGAGTGGTCAGGAAGAAAGAGTCAACAACTTGACTGAATTTGCTCTGATGAGCAATGGAGTGACCTAGGCAGGCAGATTCCTCACAATTGGCGATCCTCCAAAGTAAACCCAGGCTTACTTTCAAAGCAACTCTTCCTTATATTCTAGCACCTTTTCTGGTGTTATCCCAAGCCATCTGCACTTGGTGAACCCGTTGGAGTCTCAATTCCTCATGTTCCCTGATACGTGTAGGCTTTTGAATTCAGGACGTTCTGTTTTATTCTTAGGGCAACTCACCCAGAGAACTCTGTTATTTAGACTGCAATACTAAATTAGAGAGAGCCAAGTGAATCTAGTGTCACTTGCCATTGAGTAGACATGTACAGGATTGCACTGAAAATGTACTACTTTTTCTTTGAGTATGTTCTTTGTATTGGATCCAAACTTAATCGTATTTAAAGGAAATCAACTTAAATCAATGATATGTTATTAGTGATGAATAAATCCCATTATTTTAAATAGTTCTAAGTCAAGATAATAGATAATTTTACAGGACACATTTAACCTGTGTACTGAATTACTCTTTTGTTTTGAATTTGCATAAAACTTTGAACCTTAAATCAGTTATGCTGCCTGACTTCAAATAAATAACCTGTACCTGTCTATTTTGAATTAGCCCCCCCCCCTTATTTCAAAATATGAGTTGATAAAGTCTTGATGAATAATATACCATGTTTAACTGTGATTGGAAAGAAGAAAATTTGGATAATTGATGTAACAATACCAGGGGATAGTAGAATAGAAGACAAAGGATTGGAGAATATCACCAAGTATGTTGAGATCTGAACATTGAAATTGAAATATTATGGCATAAAATGGCTATGGTGGTGCCAGTGGCACACTGGGTGCCATACCAATAATCTTGGACAGTACTGAGAACATCTGCGCATTTACAAAACGTCCATCTGTGAATTACAAAAAGCCACAATGCTTGGATCTGCACATATAATCTACTACATTGATAGGTAACAACAGTTTAAGTTCTTCTGAAGAACTCAGTGTGCATGAAGGCCAATACCAGCTAAAGACTGGCAGTTGTGATTTTACATTTGTTTTGTGTAGATATTTTATATTATTACAGTAAGTGGAGACTCATCAATACTTGGAAAATACTTTAAAAAATTAAGAACTATGAGATTTAGAGCAGAAGAAATAGATGTCATCTAGACAAGTTTATTGTCTAGTTGTTAATGTCTAAATCATATTAAAATCACAACCAGTTCCTAAATATATTTATTGAGAATGAATTCTATGGAACTTTTCCCAGCTTAATAACTTGGGATGACAGCCAATATTTTTTTATCTTGGTGTTCAGGCAGAATGGTACTTGGAATTTAAGCATCTGAAGAAGGAAATCTGTTTAATGAGACCATCCTTTGAGAATACAATTCCCTGCTATTAGGTTTTTTGTGAATTAATGAATACCTCAACTAGACGATCCAAATCTTGCCCTTGAACTTGAATATGTAGCTCCTCCTCCGTTTTAATTAACTAAATAGCTTATCTGCACTGTAGTTGATCAAAGATTACTTTAAAAGATTCTTTGAACTGAAGCATATAATATTATCTTGTCTTGAAACAAATAAATCACTTCAACAAACCTCTTTAAAGATTCTCCTCCCACACATTATGTGCTTATTTAAGGGGTTGAGCTTAAGTTGAAGACAAATTTAATACTCTTCCCTAAAAGCTAGCATCTAAGGTTAATAAATGACTTGAATACATCTTGGTGGTGCCAAGAAGAATTAGGAGATATTGGCAAGACTTGATACTTGAAATAGTTTTGATTAAGGCTTCACTCATATGAAAAGCCATTCTTTTCAAATCATGGAGTGTTAAACACATCGTAGCAGTCTTATATATTAATTGACTGATTTTGGAAACAAAGAGGTCATGTTCCGATTGAGCATTATCTTTCGATCAGGCTAATGAGTAACATTATAATTCCAACGTGTCTGAAGTCTGAAAATCCAGTTTATATGGTTTACATTTATTTCCTACTAGAGCTTTTTTGGACTGTGACTAGGCCATTAGATAACATCTTTGTTGTACTTCCACATGAGGAGTTAATAGCTCTTTACTGGGTTTTCTTAAACTCTTTTGGCAGATCATGGTCTATCTTTGGTGCACTTAAAGAATGAGAAACATAACGTTCGCTGAGATAGAATATTCATCACTTGATACAGTTTGTAAATAAGTCATCACAGAATAAACATCACAGGTACAACTTTTATATAAGTTAACCATGCTGCTTATCTGGTGAGCTGGTTCATACATCCCATAGTAATGAAGAATAGTAATGATAATTCAGTTAAACAAGCAGAAGCCACAATATATGGACAGTGATTAATATTGATATGTATTGATATGTAAGAGCGTAGGTATATACATATGTATGTATATAGCATGTTTATATGTGTATTATGTGTGTGTACACTTTTGAGAGCAGGCAACAGAATTTCATTTTTAATGTGTACCAGTGTGCCCACAGTAAAAAAAAATGACAATAAAGGCTATCTTATCTTATATTATTACAATATATTATTTAATGTGATATGTGAACAGAATGAATCAAGTTTCCTTGTTCTGTAGATCCTGGAAGCTCTGAGTTCTTGTTAACTTGTTTTTGATTTTTTCTGTAAAAGAAATTATTTCATTGACAAACTTATTTTATTTAGACCAGCGTTTCTTAACCTTGGCAGCCTCAAGATGGGTGGACTTCATGTCTATTGAAATTCTCAATCATCCAGGTCATGGTTGTCCCTAAGGTGCTTTTCCAAAATGTAATCGCTTTCTTGATTTTTATCCTTGAAAATGTTTCACTTCTCATCCAAGAACTGAACTGAATTGGAGAAGCTTCTTAGATAAGAAGTGAAACATTTTCAAAGAAAAAAACGAAAAAAGTCCAGTTGCCTTTTGGAAAAGCACCTTTGGGGCAACAGTGACAATATGTGGACTTTATTTCCCAGAATTCCCAGCCAGCCAGGCAACTCTGGGTATTAACATCCAGACATCTTAATGTTGTTACTGCTGAGAAACACTGATTTAGACATACAGGTAGAAAACAGGTAGTCCTCAACTTATGATCACAATTGAGCCCAAAATTTATGTTGCTAAGTGAGAAATTTGTTAAGTGAGTTTTGCCCCATTTTACGACCTTTGTTGACACAGTTGTTAAGTGAATCACTGCAGTTCTTAAATCAGTAACACGGTTTGCCAGAAGGTTGCAAAAGGGGATCACATTAACCTGGGACACTGCAACCGTCATAAATACGAGCCAGTTGCCAAATGTCTGAATTTTGATCAGGTGACCATGGGGACTCTGCAATGGTTGTAAGTGTGAAAAATGGTCATAAGTCACTTTTTTCAGTGCCCTTCTAACTATGAATGGTCACTAAAGAACTGTTGTAAATCGAGGACTACCTGTGTTGATTGGTTGGTTTTGATTTATTTTGTTTCCTGATGTTTCTGTGCTGTCCAGTTCTGGAGATCCTCTGCTCCTAGTATCCAAATAAGGCTCATAAAATCATCAACATCCTGTGACTCTCAATATTAAAAAGGCTAAATCTTAGGGGAAAAAAGTGTTAGGGGTGAGTCTTAATCTCTAGATTAAGTCACCATGATATAAAAAAGATATTGAGACTCTGGAAAGAGTGCAGAGAAGAGCAACACAGATCATTAGGGGGCTAAAACATATGAAGAATGGTTGTAGGAATTGTGTATGTCAGTGGAACAGCTTGCCTTCACTGGAGGTTTTTAAGAAGAGGCTGGACAGCCATTTGTCTGGAATGGTGTAGGGCAGTGAGGGTGAACCTTTTAGCGACCGAGTGCCCCAAAACTGGCCCCGCCCCACTCCACCCCCTGCCCCGCCCCCACCCCGCCTGCCCGCAAAGCCACTCACTGCCTCCAGGGCCCACCGTAGATCGCCCAGCAGCGCCATGGCAGCCACGCCCTCTGCCTGCGCCCCGCAGCATCAACTGTGTGCGATGGGGCGGGAGGGCAGAGTCTTGTCTATGCTGTCTGGCTGCCCTGTCCTTGGCTGCACTGCTCCATATGGGCCACACTCAGGGGCAACTCTCCTCCAGGGGGGCTGCTGGTGAGGAGGGGCTTGCGGGTGGAGGCAAGGCTGGGGTAACGGCACGTGTGCCCACAGAGAGGGCTCCGAGTGTTGCCTCTGGCACCCTTGCCATAGGTTCGCCACCACTAGTGTAGGGTCTCCTGCTTGAGCAAGGGGTTGGACTAGATAACCTGCAAGGTCCCTTCCATCTCTGTTATTCTGTATAAGCATAATCTTTACTAATGTAAAGCTCCAGTTTCCTTCCAAAGTGCTAGCAAAGGTCTTTCAAGATGAGCTAGCCTTATCCTCTCCGCCTAAGGCCAGCAGTTTAGGAGAAATAAAATAGCATTTTGGGGCTAGGATAAGGGCAGGGTAAAAAGGACATTGTGCCAATGCAACGCAAGTTCCACCCCTTCTGTACAAACATTGTGATGTCGCTAATGAATATCAAAGGGGTAAAACTTGAGTCATAAGGACTCAACACTGTTTTTGCCATTTTGCTGAAACAATGAGGCCTGTGGTGTTAGGCTAAATACCACCGTACTGAAAAATATTGCCACCTCAAATACTGCTACCAAATGAACTCTGAATGTTAGGATATTTTGCCTGATTGTCTTGCCATTTGGTTCTAGTCCTGTCTGTTGGAGCAACAAAGCTGTTTTATCTTTGGCCTTTTAGATATTTAGGACTTATATTATCTGCTCCATTTGGTGCTTTCCTTAGTGGCTACCATTCATTTAGCAAGCCTGGGCTTGCACAACATCAACCACAGCCT